>NC_083767.1:59265396-59330396 GCF_963514075.1 Conger conger | reverse complement strand
TTGTTGGTATGCCCTCTCCATCTGTACCAAAAAGGCCTTAGTCCGTAACTTACGGTTATTACTATTACTGGCACATTAGCCTATTAGTGTCAGGCATGAAGCGTCTTATGAAATTCCAGCAGGAAAAGCACAATGATGCGTATTGTTGACGCGTAAGCTTTGAGATTGAAACGGGCAGTGCAGGAAGTACTTTGCTGCTGAGAAATGGGGTGTGAAGTACAATGCAGGAAAAATACTTATTTCTCACTAACGTTTGTGAGAAATGCCTGAGGAATACCTAAATACCGACCGTAAACATCGTATAATGTGCCGTGACAAAGTATTTGCCCCATTCCTGATTTCCTCTATTATTGCATATTTCTTACACTGAACGGTTACAGATCTATAGACAAAATGTAATATTAGATGAAGCGAAACTGAGTACAAAACACTGTTTTCATTTCTTTCTTTATCTTTATTTTTTATTAACCATGTGAAAACGTAATTGCCTCCTCAATCAACCGAATGCTAATTACAATGATTGAACATGGCCTTGTTTGCAGCCAGCTCTGTTCAATCTAAACCTTAGTAATATTGAACCTTACCATGGGAGAGAACTAGTAGCTTCATAGTTTCTCCGAGCAGAGTTAGTTATTCCACAATCAAAGGAAATTCTAGAAGAGATGAGAATAAAATACTGTTGTATTGGAAGGGTTACAAAGCCATTTCTAATGCCCTGGGACTCAAACTTCAAACCACCACAAGTGCCATGAACTTCAACTGGAGAACACTTGGAAGTTAGCCTGCCAACATTTCTCAAAGGGGGGCAGCAATAAGATCATCCAGTAAGTCACAAAAGATCTCAGGAGAACATCCAAAGAACTGCTGTTGTCCCTCGTTTCAGCTAAGGATAATGTTCATGACTCCACAAGAAGAAAGAGACTGGGAAAAAATAGGATTCATGGGAGAGTAGCAAGGCAGAAGCCACTGCTGACCAAGGGAGAGATCAATGCTCAGCTCACATTTGCAAAAAAAAACGAAAACTGGGTGATCCCCAAGCCTTTTGCGATTTTTCTATGGACAGATGAGTCAAAAGTGGAAATATTTGGACAAAACAGTACTTTTCATTTGGTCTGGAAAATGCATTTCATGACAAGAAAATCATACCAACAGCAGACATGGTTGTTGTGTGACGGTGTGGGGATGCTTTGCTGCCATGGGACCTGGATGACTTGCCATGAATTCTGCTCTGTACCAGAAAATTCTCAAGGAGAATGTCCGGTCCTCTGTCTGTAAGCTGAAGCAGTGTAATTTGCTTATGCAGCAAGACAATGATCCGAAACACAGAAGCTAGTCCACATCTGAATGGCTGAAGAGAAATTAACGTCCTGACTTGAACCCAATGATGAATGACTGATATTGGCACATAAGCCGGCAGTTGCCATGCCTTTTATGGGATTGCTGGGGTGTTTCATTATGCACGTTGACATAAACAGGCAAGTGCATACTGACTCATACTCCTGGGAGATGCACAAAATCAAAAGGTCTGCGCTTGACCTGAATGTCATTTTGGTGTTTTCTTGGGAACTAAGAATGAATAACAAAACAATGCTGAATCCAAATGTGTATACTCCAGACTAGATATAATGTATATCTATGCTCTGGACTAGATGTCACGCAGGCTTCCAGAGTCCAGTATTATAAGTCCTCTTGCGGACTTGATGAATTGCAGAATTGGGCCGTCCTAGGCACTCCAGACTTCCTGGGAACACGTCAGTTAAGTCTGCAAGACTGGGTATTTGGATTTAGCCATCGAGTTTCTGCGTGTTCATTTGTGTCTGTGTGTCGGTCAGTCAGTCAGTGTAGAGAGAGTGAGAGGGCGCACACTACCCTGGAATCACTGTTAACTCAAGTAGAGAGGGTGTTTATTGCCAAACACAGTACTTGTAAGCCCCAGACTGGGACTGGTCTCTGAGCGTGCACCCTTTCTGATATGGCACTCAGGTGCTAAGACCATGGGCTAGGCAGGGATATCTCAGCGTGTTTTTAAGGATATCTGCGCCCTATGACAGGCCAAAGCAAGGCAAGGATATCTCTGCGTGTTTTTAAGGATATCTGCGCCCTATGACAGGCCAAAGCAAGGCAAGGATATCTCTCTGTGTTCTGAAGGATATCTGCGCCCTGTGACAGGCCAAAGCAAGGCAAGGATTTCTCTCTGTGTTCTGAAGGATATCTGCGCCCTGTGACAGGCCAAAGCAAGGCAAGGATATCTCTCTGTGTTCTGAAGGATATCTGCGCCCTGTGACCGGCCAAGCACCATTTGTTGAAGCGCTGAGGCAGATGCCTAATGTTAAACCCATTAAACAGGATTATTTTGAAGTGGTACATTATTGCTGAAATGCTCTCAAATTCGAATTAAATTGTACCGCCTGCCTGCGCAACTAGAAATTGGGTCTCGCAGCAGTAATGGAGGAAATAATTGTGCGAAATGAAATTGCCTGTCACAAGGGGTACGGCGTGCCGAATGACAGATGAGAGTTGGCGTAATTATTTGGTCTCCTTCAGTTTCCGTATTGGAGCCTTTCATGCCGCCGTCCCCGCACTGTAAATGACACGCAGCACAAACAAGATGGGGCAGTTCACCAGCACTGTTCTGTGGCAGCCTATCAGCTCCGGGCATGCGGGGACAGCGGAGGAAGGGCAGCCGCGATCGATACGGCCTGCCGTTTAATAAAGGACGGAGCGAAACCGCAGGGCAGAAATTAATTCGCTCTGTCTGACACCGTGCTTCTGGTTTATCTGTCCCGTTTTTTTATTTGGACGCGAGCCGATTTTGCGAATGGAGTATTGGAGTATTTTCAAGTCTCTCTTTTAAAAATAAAAAAAAGATATTTGAGGGGGAGATGGAGGGGGGATCGAGTAGTAGCTTGTAGCGAATGACCCCCTCGAAGAGGTGGTGTTGCGGGGCACGATCACTGTGGAAGTGTCTTCGTTTAGTCTATCGATTTGTTTTGACTGGACTGGAGAATCCCTTTAACTTGCCATTGAATAGGTTAAGAATACGTTTTAGTAAGTAACCAATAACGATTCATTTCGGTGCGCCACCCCCAAGCTTTTCACCTGCCCCTCATCTGAACGCCCCATTGAAATGTTCTGGGGGCGCCTCTGCTGGTGGCGGACACTGAGAGATGGACGGGTGGGAGATGGGAGATGGATGACAGAGGGATGAGCCTCTGTGTCGGGGAAGTGAGTCTCTTGGAACTTGCTGCCATTTCTCCACGGTTCCATGCTGCACTGTGACCTTTCCGCGGGCATCGATCCAGAGGAAGCGGCTAGCAGCCAATTAGCGACCCCCCTCCCCCGCTGGGGTAATGAGCCGGTTCGGGTTCGACAGGCTATGTTGGCTTGGCGCATTACAACGGGTTTCGCACCAGGGTGCAGGAAAATGTGCTACTTCCCCCTGAGAAGGTCAAGAGTATGGTTTCTTTCTTTCTTTCTTTTTTTTTGCCCCCAAGAGTGTAGTTTCTTTAAATGGACAATGACTTAATCACACACAGATCGGATCTCGATTTCAGACGGCCTATTCGAAGTGACTCCTGTAATATTTACATGTTAAAGGACCACTGTCACACTTGTTTCAGTTGAGATTATTTGGATTAAATGCTTAAATTATGTGTGTAGGCCTTTTTAATATCACTATTAGTGTAGCCGTTTCCTAAATATAGGGCAAAGACTTATATGGGCAAACGCGTCCATTGACACATGACACTCCCAAAAAAATACGGTAACGTTAGCATACAAATATCACGTAACCTAATTTGGCTAGTCTGAGCGATCTGACTTCGCCGATTTTAGAGGACAAGCTGTTTCGATTTTGACGAAGAAATACAACCGTACCATTTTGAACCGGAATTCACAGAGATATTTACAGAGAAATTGCGTGAGCGAGAGAGACAGACAGCGGAGGACGAGGCAGCCGAAGCTAACAGACGGAGTTTGCATCGCTGCCAATAATAACTTTGAACCCTTGCTACATCCAGAAGTACCTACCAACTTCGTCTGCCGCAGAAGGAGGATTTAAGTATCCACAACCAAGCGGTCTAGGAGGGCAACTAAGCAAGGAGTTAGTAAACCTAGCTAACAAGCTGTATCAATATCGTGGCTGTGGATACTTCTTCCAATTAGTCCTCCTATTGCGGGAGAATAAGTTGGTAAGTACTGCAGGACGTAGCGAGGATTCAAAGTTATTATTGGCAGTGACGCAAACTCCCGTCTCGGTAGGCATCTGTTAGCTTTGGCTGCCTCGTCCTCCGCTGTCTGTCTCTCTCGCTCGCTCACGCAATTCTCCCTATTCCCCGGTTCAAAACTGTATGGTTGTAGTTCTTTTTCGAAAAGCTCGTCCTCTAACTGGGCGAAGTCAAGGCTGTCCGTCATATCGCTCAGGCTAGCCGAGTTTTAATATTTGTATGCCAACGTTACCGTATTTCCGTGGGAGCGTCATGTGATCGCTTGGGCGGGTGGCCATCCATAAACCAGTCCCTGAGTTCAAGGGTGGAGTTGAAGGCTGGAGATTCAAGCCAAACACGTCCAGTGACGCCATACTGACAGTGATTTTAAAAAGGCCTGCACACATAATTTTAAGCATTTAATCCAAATAATCTCAACTGAAAAGAAGCGAGACAGTGCTCCTTTAAGGAAGCTCTAGTTATGTCAAGGCCTTTTATTTATTAGCAAATAATGAATCTTGTCACTCCATGCTTTGAAACGCTTTGTCCAATTGACTAATATTTTCTCAGTTCTTCTCTTCCTAGCTTTCACCATATCTACGCATGACGGGTTTTTTTTTTCCTCAAAACCAAACCGCAGTGCTTTTTCGGTTGTAATCTTTGTTTTTTTAATCTGAGAAATGGTACTGCGCATATCTGCATCAAATATGGTGCAGCTGTAATTTATAATTCCTGCACTCAGCATGGCCTAAATAGGAAAATGCCGATTAATTATTTGTGCGGTGATCTTTGAAGTTAAACCTAAAGGCAGTAATGGAATGCTGATTCAGTCCAATTCAGTCTGCATGCTGCATCACCACTGAAATTATCAACTTTAAAAATATGAGAGAACCAAACTACGAAAATCTTTGCAATTAAGTCAGACAATGATATTTTATGATATGTTAGTCATTAAAGCAGTATTGTTTCTTCTCGGGTACTGAATGGTATGTTTGCTGGGCTCAGTGACGTTGGTGGAGTAATCAGTTCATCAGTTCATGACACCATGAGTGTGCTTACTTTGATAAGATTAGCCATCATCTGCATTTGCAGTTTCTTGTTGCCTGTTAGTGGTGTAATTGGCTAAGGAGCAGTCATTTAAGACTCCTAGATGGCAACCTACCTAGTTAGTGCAAACCTTTCATTAACCAGCCTGCTTGTGATTTCCTTACCCATCAAAAAAGCTGGTAGGTATTTGGCTGGCTACCGAGACTAAAGTGTGCTGTGTGAAAATGTTTATTGTAACTGAGATTATTATAAACTGCTGCACTGGTGACAGGGAGCAGACTGTACGTGGAAAGATGGAAAATGGGAGCAGGTTTCTTCATAAACTGTCCCTGGCTGTATGATGCTGTAGCTGGGCAAAATATTTATATTGCAACTGCCACCAACTTGATGCATCACAGTGCATTTCCAATATCTGAGTGAGAATCTTTGATGCAAATGAATAGTTAAAAAAAAAAAAATACACCTGTTGCTTTTGGAAAAGGGAGGATGTTTTGTTTTAACTGTAAACAAAAACTGCTTGCGTTGCGAGACTCTAACTGGTACACACCCTTTCCGGAATACCAACCACTGGGGCACTGATCAGAATCCTCCCCTGTTCTGTTGTCTTTATCTCTCCATCTCTCGCTCACACACACACACACGCACTCTCACTGCTCAGAATTTCAGTGAATACTGGTTTTCTCCCTGCAACCTAATACAAGTTGAGAATAAAAAAAAGAAAAAAACTGATGTTTGGGGGAACTATCACACATTGCATAAAATAATGATACGCACCACTTGGCCACATATATACTGCAGTATCTGTGCTGAATGCTCAACCGGTTTATTGAATTTTCGGGTGTTTGATGTAGATGTTACTGATCGAAGCAGTTTGCATGAATGTGCGTTTCATCTTCTTAAAGTTGCAGACACAAAAGAAAAATCTATAAAAAAAACTGTCCCTTTCTCTCTGGCTGCCTGTTGATGAAGCACTTAATAAAACGGCCACAGAATGTCCTTAATCGTGCTTAATAGGGTGCCTGTTAAATCAATTAGTTCTATTTACTGCATTACACTTTAACCGAATGAGTAAATCAGTTCTGGCTGAGGGAACAAAGGTTTATTCCCTTTGTTTATTTAATTTGTTACTGCCGTGGGGAAATTCTCAGGGGAGGTTTGTCTGGGGGAGGAAGAAAGATCCGACGAATGATTGCACCAAAAAATGTCAGGCCAAACGGGAAAAAGTGTCTTCAGCCAAGCACCGGCACCGCTGGGAGAATAACAGCCATTATCGACTAATTGAAATTGAATAATTATCTTTTTCAAATGAGATATGAATGATTCAGCCCCTATGTAGGCACCCACACACACAGACACACACCCACACTGCGTAATTGCTGGGAGGAAGGTAATTTGCAGTGAGCTGTATTGTGGGCCGTTCTTGCGTGTGAAGTACGGACCCGTCTGGGTTTTCTGATCTGATGGGAACCAACGCAGCTGCCCGTGTGGGTGTTAGACTTCCTATAAATAAAGGAAGGAAGAACGGCTCTCGTTTTTTTGGATAACTGAATTTGCATAGCACAGTTATGCAACGTCGTCTTTAACCTCCACTAACCACCATTCTCAAAACTAGTGTGATGTAGAATCTGTTGCAGTTAATACACAATTACATAACATGCAGGGTGCTCGTGAATGCTGCTTCACCGCAATATATATTTGGACGATGTCCATGTGCCTGTTTGTGTTTTTATTGAATAAATTCTGGATTAATAAATGATAATACTCTCGGTGACCATACTTCTTTGGTATTTATTAGACTTGTTTTGTAGACTCATTGTTCTTCTGCTACTGTAGCCCATCCACTTCAAGGTTTCATGTGTTTTATGTTCAGAGATGCTCTTCTGCATACCACTGTTGTAACGTGTAGCTATTTGAGTTACTGTCGCCTTCCTGTCAGCTTGAACCAGTCTCTGCGTTCACGGGAGGGGTTTGAGCACCTGTGACCTTTTGGGAAATACCGGCTGGAGATTCAAGCCAACGTGTTTGCCCAAAGAAGTTTTGCCTCTCCTGAACAAGTCATTTTAGCCCACAGAACTGCTGTTTTTTGTTTTTCGCACCATTCTTTGTTAAATCTAGAGACTAATGTGTGTGAAAAATCTTTCAGTTTCTGGGAGATTCAAACTATCCCATCAAGCATCAACAATCATTCCACGGCCAAAGTTCTTCCCCATTCTGATGTTTGGTCTGAGCAACAGCTGAACCTCTTGACCATGTCTGTATGCTTTTATGCATTGAGTTGCTGCCACACATTGACTGATTTAGATATTTGCAATAAAGGTAATAATCATAATAATAATAATAATTTGGTATTCCGGTAATAAAGTGGTCACTGACTGTATATTCACATTTGATGGGGTTTCCCAGGGTTCTTTTTATGGAAGCAGAGGGGATGTTTTTTGGGGGGATTTTTCTCAAATGAGCAAAAAAACAGTTTTGAATATAACCAAGTACAAACTAGACAATGGGCTCTCCATATTTACAAATGTTAAACTCATATACTGTAACTGAATTACAAATTAAAGTGCTACATGGGTTGTTTTGCATAGCCAACAAAATGCTGGTCAGAGCTTGTCAAAAAATGATACATGTCAATAAATTGCACGATAGTTGTGTCATACAGTAATGTTAGAATTTAGTTCCATTGTGGTTTTGCCAACACTTATAGCTGGTTCTAACCTACACCATTTTAATTTGTTAAATTGAAAGGTAAAATTGGCTAATTTGTCAGGGGCCTCTGCTCTGCTCTATGTCCCCTGTGTTTGCCATTCATGTAGGCCTTTTCTATTTCTGACTCATTAACTGTGTGAGCTGCACGTAAACTGTGTCACTCAGTCAGTCACGAGACCCGCTCGATAACTCGCCCTTTGTAACGCATTGCCTAAGAGTTCTCATGCCGCTGTAAATTGAGAAACAACCCAACAACGTGGGTGAAGTAAGTAAAATTGAGTACGCGTAAGCTCGTCAGTTCTTCTTGCCCAGTCAATGTCCTTGGAAAAATACTGTCTTTTATGATTCTAGTGGAAAAATTAGTTTCAGCTTCTCATGTTTTCTTTAACTTTTTACAGGGTTTTCTCTCTCTCTCTCTCTCTCTCTCGGGTCTCTTGTATTTATGCAGCTTTGCTCTTTGTTCTTTGTCCATCTCTTTCAATGTCCTTTGCTTGAATGACTGCTCTCCATCTGCTGCAGTAATTAAGGAAATACCAGGTCTTCACCGGTATGTCAGAAGCCCTGAAGGTGCTGGGACAGGCTTACAATAATTGGCTTTTTTTTTTTTTTCTTTTTTTTTTTTTTAAACGTATCCCATGGGTTCCGGGATCACATGTACTTGCCGGTTCAGTTGCATAACCCAGGGCTTAGTGCTGTGAGGAGTTGTGATCTGGATGTTCTCCGTCTCTCCCAGGCTCGGCAGCGAAGGCGGGCGGGGTGCGCTTCTCCGAGGAGGCGCCCGGCGCCCACTCCCACGTCCACTTCGAAGACAAGCTGCACGACTCCGTCGTCATGGTGATTCCAGAAAAGGACGGGAACTTCCTGGTCAAGGTTCGTGGCTGTGCCGCTCGGGGAACCATTTCCCCACCGCCTGGTGTTAGGGCCTGTAGCCCAGTGGTGAAGGTACGTCACACCCACCGCCTGGTATTAGGGCCTGTAGCCCAGTGGTGAAGGTACGTCACACCCACCGCCTGGTATTAGGGCCTGTAGCCCAGTGGTGAAGGTACGTCACACCCACCGCCTGGTATTAGGGCCTGTAGCCCAGTGGTGAAGGTACGTAACACCCACCACCTGGTGTTAGGGCCTGTAGCCCAGTGGTGAAGGTACGTCACACCCACCGCCTGGTATTAGGGCCTGTAGCCCAGTGGTGAAGGTATGTGACACCCACCACCTGGTGTTAGGGCCTGTAGCCCAGTGGTGAAGGTACGTAACACCCACCGCCTGGTGTTAGGGCCTGTAGCCCAGTGGTGAAGGTACGTCACACCCACCGCCTGGTGTTAGGGCCTGTAGCCCAGTGGTGAAGGTACGTCACACCCACCGCCTGGTATTAGGGCCTGTAGCCCAGTGGTGAAGGTAAGTGACACCCACCACCTGGTATTAGGGCCTGTAGCCCAGTGGTGAAGGTATGTGACACCCACCGCCTGGTATTAGGGCCTGTAGCCCAGTGGTGAAGGTACGTAACACCCACCGCCTGGTATTAGGGCCTGTAGCCCAGTGGTGAAGGTACGTAACACCCACCACCTGGTATTAGGGCCTGTAGCCCAGTGGTGAAGGTACGTAACACCCACCACCTGGTATTAGGGCCTGTAGCCCAGTGGTGAAGGTACGTAACACCCACCACCTGGTATTAGGGCCTGTAGCCCAGTGGTGAAGGTACGTAACACCCACCACCTGGTATTAGGGCCTGTAGCCCAGTGGTGAAGGTACGTAACACCCACCACCTGGTATTAGGGCCTGTAGCCCAGTGGTTAAGGTACGTAACACCCACCACCTGGTGTTAGGGCCTGTAGCCCAGTGGTGAAGGTACGTAACACCCACCACCTGGTATTAGGGCCTGTAGCCCAGTGGTGAAGGTACGTAACACCCACCACCTGGTATTAGGGCCTGTAGCCCAGTGGTTAAGGTACGTGACGGGGACCCGCAAGGTCGGTGGTTCCATCCCGAGGGTTCAAAGTTATCGTTGGTCGGTGATGTAAACTCCATGTTCGGTTTCTGCCGACAGCCATCGCCCTCGATCCCATTCGCAGCAGCAAAGGCTCTCCGTCTCAGTGTGCATGGTTTCACAGTTCCCACACGGACACCAATTTCTGTTCCCACCTCTTTGCTCTGTTAGCTCCGATTGCTTCGTCCTCCGCTGTCTGTCTCTCTTGCTCGCTAAATTCCTCCTCTGTAAATTCCATGTTCAGAACGGTAAGGTTGTATTTCTTCGTCAAAATCGAAACGCTTGTCCTCCGACTCAGCGAAGTGAGGGCTTTCTGCTCGGGCTACCCAAGTTGCGTGATATTTGTGTGCTAACGTTGCCGTATTTTTGTGGAAGTTTCATGTGATCGCCTGGATGGGTGGCCGTCCATAAACCAGTCTCTGCGTTCAAGGGAGGGGTTTGAGCAGCCATTGCCTTCTGGGAAACACAGGCTGGAGATTCAAGCCAACATGTTCAAGCTTAGAAGTTCTGCCCCTATTTAGGAAACGGCTACACTGACGGTGATTTTAAAGAGGCCTACACACAGAATTTAAGCATTTAATCCAAATTATCTCAAGTGAAACGAGCGTGACAGTGCTCCTTTAACTTTATGTCTATGACCTTTGACCTTTTGTTTTGCATTTGACAAGATGATCAAATGTTCCAACACCATATTCAATATTCAGTTGTTGGGGGCATATTGTGGGCAATTTCTGGCATATGGACTTGCCTTTTATTATATTATGAAATGAGGAGACCCAATACCTGCGAATTTTGTTTCCGATTGGCCCAGAATGTTTTGGTGTGCAGCGAAGTGTATTTTCGATACTTGCACAAGTTTCGAATGACCTTTGGCTGGCTTTACTGCGAATGTGTTTTCATGCTTCAGACCACAAACGTCTGAATATCCTGTTGCCTGCTGTGGTATCAGTTGAATGATGCACTTTTGAAATCAAAACTGACTTATCGAGTAGTCTTGGGTCAGACTACCACAGAACGCTGTACACATTTCCTTGTGTCGCAACATCGCACAAGAGCATGTGTCATTGCATTTCACTGCATGTCATCACAATTTCCCGCCAATCAAAGTGCAGTCATATCTCGGCGAGTTGAAAATATATTGTGTCTCGTAGTCTGGAATTGTGGTTCGGCGGATTTTAGGATTAAGGCTTGCAGCTGCTCTGGTGGCAGAGGGATGAGTCCCCTGTTCTTTGTCTTTTAATGAGGTCAATAACAATCTGTCGATCTGTGCATGAATACACGCCAACTAAAACCGTCTTGCTTCAGAAGTATTCACGCTATGAAATGAAAGGGGAGCTGCAGATGTTCATATCACAGGGGACCTGCTGATTTCTGAGTCACTGGGTGGAGTATTGTGGAGGTGATCTGTGAAAGAAAACGGGCCGGATGATGAAACTGGAAACACAGTGCGTCTGGCAGGATTTTTGGTTGCTAAGCGGCAACCTCTTCCCCAGTGCATCTGATCACCTGCGCTGGGTCTTTCAGTTTCAATGCCCCCCCCCCCCTCCCTCCCCATCAGCTATAAACAGTTTCAGGGCACCCCTTTTCTGCTGCTGAGTCACGATTGGTCAGTAGCTATCCGTCACTGCTCTGCCGATCTCTGTGCTCGTATTTGGAACCCCGGTTCTGTTGTGCATCGGTCATGATACCGCTCAGGCACGTCCGAAAGCACGCTCTCACAGAAGAGACCCGGCCACCACCTGGAGTGGAGACGCTGTGTAGCCTAACCCCCGCCATTGAGTGCACACCCAGAAATTATATTTACATCATATTTACATAGGATTTACATGGGCGTGTAACATTCTGCACTTTTATCCAGACTCACTTGCAGGATTGCATAATCTTAGCATAATGCTAAATGCCTACAGCAAGATGGAGTCTGAGCATACAGGGTGTTAATTAAAGGTTAAAGGTGTGAGGATACAGTGTTCGATGTTGAGCTAGTGAACCTGGAATATAGGCTGTGCTTTGATCTCAGTGATAAGTGAGCCAAGGTGCAGTTCCAGCAGGTGTGTTTCCGCTCTGCAATGGGAGATGGATGCAGAGTCTGCAGAGAGAGTATCCATTACGTGCTCACCTCTGTGCCTCACTCAGGTGAGGATGAGGACCGGAATAGTCCAGTTCAGAGGTGTCATTGCTGGCCACGTGAAAATGCATTCTGAATCTGGGTCATCCGGTGTTTCCCTGGGACGGATTGCGGGCAGTTCTGTCATTTCAGTGCCTATAAAGAGGTGTGGCGTTAAGGAGGCCCGTAATCTGTGCCGTCCTGCCTGTGGTTCACTGTGCTTGCGTATGCCATTGCACAAGTGCAAGCCAGTCCTCTTGTTACCTGCCAGGTAATGGCGTGTCTGCCATTTCACAGCGAGTGTCGTTCATTGTCTTTGTTCGATGATTGGTTTATGAGCTCGCTCCGTGTGAAGCTAGCGTGTAATTTGCATGAAAGCGGTCGAGTTCTCTCCCGCAGCGATGCATGCTGGGTAAGACGCTGAGCCTGATTTATTTGGGAAACTGTAATGGAACGGGTCATGCCAACTTGGCAGGGACCGACCCTTTTTACGACGCTGACGAGTTGCTGGGCAGAGAAGTGCTTATCGGCTATTCGTACGGATGCCTGCTAAGCCTCTAAACTGTCCTTGATCCTGCTGTGTTTGTTTAATATTGTATTGGGGGAAATAAAACGAGACGATAATCATTACCGTAGATCAGCCTGGCCTGACCGGCTAGGATTGATTCATGCCGCATGACAAAAAAATCTCCTTTAATCTCTCAGATCTACACTGAAGGTTTAGCATGTGTGCCAATTTACTCTCAAAAGAATCCCTCCACCGCCAGCCCACGAGTGTGTGATCGTGTCTCTGTGTCTGTGTGTCTGTTTCTGTCTCATTCTCTCTCTCGCTCTCTCTCTGTCTCTCTCTCTCCCTCTGTCTCTGTCTCTCCCTCTCTCCCTCCGTCTCTTTGTGTGTCTCTCTCTCTCTCTGTCTCTCTCTCTTTGTCTCTCTCTCGCTCTCTCGCTCTCTCTGTGTATGTGTGTGTGTGGGCTTTTGTGCGTGTCTGTGTGGGACAGATTTACCGAGCTAATCCCTGCTTGTTTTGTGGGTTACCTCGGCATGGGGGCAGGGCAGAGTCCACCACTGGAGTCATCCTCGGGTGGAGCAACGCAACATCGAGCGCTTCACATTCGGGGACGCACACGCCCTGCGAAGGGCGCGGCCGGACACGTACTCCCCGGGACCCGGGCACTCTGAGACACAGTCTGCGTTGGAGTGTTACCTCCCCGACTGTGTCCAGCATCTTCGCTGAATCCGTCACCTTGGATGCCCTGTCACGAGCTGTTTCAGAGCTGGCCTGTGATTTAGTCAAGTTTCCTGTCATTTGATTGGTTGGAGGGGTGGGGTGGGCGGTGGGGGGAGAGACTGCAGGCAAAGCACTAAAACTGAAAGATTAGTCCAGTGCGGCCCAGTTGCTCTACTTCAGAATGACATTTCTTGTGATTTCAGGTCTCCGAGCACCACTTTGCCATCGATAACGTTATTAACACATCGCCCGTCGCGAGCTGGCACTCGCACTGTGGGCTGAGAAGTGAGGCCGCATAAGTGTTGCTTCATCAGGCGATTTGTTTCTCTCGCGGTGCCTAATCCACCCCTAAGCTCTCGCGCCTTCTCCCCGTAACGGAGCCAATAGGCACAACGGTGCACTGTGAGCGTGCGATTTCACCCGTCCGCGGGAGGGGGAAACCGAGCGGGTCGGTGGAGTGATGAAATTCTGTGTGCGGGAAGAGACGTGAGAAAGAAAGGCGCGCCGTGGAAACGGAGCTCGTGTGGGAGGCAGAACTGGAGCGTGTCCTGGCTCCGATACGCACCCCTTTTCTCTGAAGTCTATGACTAAGAGGTCTTCAAGTTTTTGAGACATTCCTTTGAAGCCAGCAAGTCCCACAAGAAAGTTCTCACACTAGCTCTCTCTCTCTCGCTCTCTCTCTCCTTTCTGTGTCTTATGGGAAATCATTTTTTAACTGGAATGGTGTTCGCATATTAGTTTCATTTCCTTTTTTTTCGATGCAGAAAAAAAGCAAACTGTCAGTAACCCTCGCCTACTCTCATTACACTGATATCGTCTCTGTCATAATTGTGTGATTCGCCAAGTGCTTCCTGTCACCCGTGTTGACCGCAGGTCGGCTTCCTGAAGATCCAGCACAAGTACGAGATCATCTTCACCCTCCCCGAGACGGCAGCGCTGGGGAACGACGTGTGCCCTGCCCCCGTGCCAAACCCCCACCTCCGCGTCACCGACGTCAAACTGGCGCCCGAGGGTAGGTATTATCAGGACATTCGGCCCATTCGGCCCCCAGACCAGACCACATCACACACAGCACCAGCCCTGGCCCCCCATATCCACACGTTCACTGAACCCTGCTGGAGTCTCAACGCTAAAGGCACAGCAGGTACGGTTTTTGTGTTTAAACATTGTTACAAGACCATAGTAAATCCCTTCCTATCGTTGTAAAAAGGCTCGCTGGTATGTCGACTCGCCCCTCTGCCTGTGGCTTATAGTCCTTAAATTCGCCGTTTCAACGTCAGCGTGTTTACAGGGAAGCGGGAGGGATAAACGGCGTTGTGGTTTGAGCGTGTTTGTTGCTGCTATTCCTCTCTTGACCGTTAGGAGGCCTGTAGCGTAGTGGTTAAGGTAAATAACTGGGACGCGCAAGGTCGGCGGTTCTAATCCCCGGTGTAGCCACAATAAGATCCGCACAGCCGTTGGGCCCCTTGAGCAAGGCCCTTAACCCTGCATTGCTCCAGGGGAGGATTGTCTCCCGCTTAGTCTAATCAACCGTACGTCGCTCTGGATAAGAGCGTCTGCCAAATGCCAATAATGTAATGTAATGTAATGGAATGGAATGACCCATTGTACCTTTAAAGTGGGGTCAATAGGAGCGTGCTGGCCGAGGCAGTCCATTGGCCAGTGCTGCTGTTGGGGGCGTGACTGCTCAAACGGCCTGGTTTGTCACGGTTCGAGTTGGGTCTTCAAATTGTGCAGCGGAGAGTGGCACCACCAGGTGCGAATGTGTACAGCATTTGTACGCTGTAAACAAACACCACGCTACGCACTCACACACACACACACTCACACTGGAGGGGCCGGCTTATTTTCACTTTGAAGTCGGGCCGGCCGGCGCCTATAGTGCGTGATAATTTTCGCTCTGGCGGAGACGGACGCCGCTCGAGGCCGTGTGCGTTTTCACTGGTCGTCTGTTCCTGTTCTAGGTCGCTAACGCAGAACCTGAAACCGGTTTTGAAAAACGTCCAAACCCCGTCTCCCTTCCTTTCGTGCGACTTACCGTCCCGTCGTCACTCGGCGCCTGTGAAGTGCAGACGGAATTTTAAAAAGCGGGGCGAAAAACACGACGTTCTCAAAAGTGCTACGCTAAAGATTGCCACCTGATGTATGTTAGGATACTAATCATGGACAGAATTGAAATGAAGCCAGCCTTGTTAGATGATGATTAATTCAGGTCGTCTGAAGGTGACCGCGGAGCCTCTAAAGTGGGTACCACTTGTACGAAACACTGGCATGATTACGGCTCGTCTCCTGGGACAGCCAATCTCCCGAGTTGTCAGGTTTTATTTTTTTTATTATTTGCGATGACTGACAATACACACACACACACACACACACACACACACACACAGGTCTTGAACGATGGCCTGAGATTCAGAGGAGAACAGAGAAACGGATTCAAGGTGAGCGGGAGGATTTACGAGGGGCAGTAACGATGAGGAAGGGAGCGTGTGTGGAAAGGAGAAGAGGCCAAACGGACGGTAGCGGTAAACTGACGGCGTTTATATCGTAGCGCTTTTATCCAAAGCGCTTTACAATGAATGCCTCCCGTTCACCCATTCGCACACACGCGTATGCCAAAGGGGTCCATACTGACAACCCTCTGACCATGCACGAGAAGCAATAAAAATTCCCCGGAACAAAAAGGGCTGCAAGGCCTGACCTACTGAAACGTTTTAGAAAACGTGTTTAACCAGCACGTCAAAGTGGTGAACCTGACCCTAATTTTCACAACATTTCATCATGAACAGCTGATCCAGACCTCCCTGCATACCACAGCACGTGTCGTGCTGTACATGCATGTAGCATGTGTAGTACTGTTCATACGGAGGGCTGTAGCGTAGTGGTTAAGGTTACATGACTGGGACCCACAAGGCCAGTGGTTCGAATCCCCGGTGTAGCCACAATAAGATCTGCACAGCCGTTGGGCCCTTTGAGCAAGGCCCTTAACCCGGCATTGCTCCAGGGGAGGATTGTCTCCTGCTTAGTCTAAAACTGTACGCCGCTCTGGATAAGAGCATCTGCCAAGTGCCATTAATGTAATGTAAGAGAAGATATTCTTTCCTCGCCTGCTTTTTTTTTTTTTTTTTTCTGCCATATTGCATGTTATCCACCTGAGCCAAACTTACGAGAAGGTGCATAAGCAGACGGGAGCATTGGTCCCGGGTAGAAAAGGGTGTTGTTTTCGGGCGAGCGGCGTCGAACGTGGCTGGAGAGGACGGGGAGAGCCAGATGCAGAGAACAGGTGGTAGACGGCTCGTCACACTGCTCGGGATGGGAAGATGGGGGCGACATTGGCTCAGGCAGTAAGAGCAGTTGTCTGGCAGTCGGAGGGTTGCCGGTTTGATCCCCCGCCCGGGCTGTGTCGAGGTGTCCCTGAGCAAGACACCGAACCCCAAAATGCTCCTGATGAGCTGGTCGGCACCTTGCATGGCAGCCAATCGCCGTCGGTGTGTGAGTGTGTGTATGAATGGGTGAATGAGAAGCATCAATTGTACAGCGCTTTGGATAAAGGCGCAATATAAATGACAACCAACCAAGGGCAGGTTTCTCAGATCAGTTCAGGGGTGGTGATGAGGAAGGCCGAATATTGGGCAGAAAGTGAAAGCGACTGAACCAGGAGGTGGGGGAAACGAGTGAGTATCTGTGGCGGGGGTGTTGCATAATTAATGCTGCCGTTGTTGCTGTTAGAATACTTCTTTTTTTTTTGGTGAGGGCAACGCCGTTTAGAAGTGGTGGTTTCCCCTCTAGCAGAATGCAGATTGGCTCTCAGGCGTGTGCGAGAGTGCAGGACTGAAAGCAGCCACCGCAGTGTTCGCGCTAACGAGGCTGAGGGCCAGGGTCAGGAGATGTGCGAAATGAAAGTAGCGATGTTGACGTATTGGACCCGAGCAGGAGTTGGCGTTCGAAAGAACCGAGTACAGAAGTGGTTCAGTGTTCAGCCAAAGAAAATGTGTCTAAATTTGGTTGGGAATGTAAAAGGGAGGTGATAGCTGAGAGAGAGAGAAAGAGGAATTGAAAGTCAACAAGCACGTCTACCATGGCTGTGTCTGAAATACTATACTATAGGCCAGGGGTCGGCAACCCTGGTCCTGGAGAGCTGCAGGTTGTAACAACGAAAGCCAGCACACCCTGCGGCTCTCCAGGACCGGGGTTGCCGACCCCTGCTATAGGCATACATTACATTACATTACATTACATTACATTACATTACAAAGCATTTAGCAGACGCTCTTATCCAGAGCGAAGTACAACGAAGCGCAGATCGAACTCAGGAACAAGTGTGAAGAGGACCCTAGAGAATGAAGAATACATCAACTCACTAGCATACCACGGTTGGCAGCTAGAATATCCCGAGTACAACAATACAATATCTAATGCAATACAACACTATCTTACTGTTTAGGACGTCAAAATAGTATTGGTATGTCCAAAACCATAGCTGCATAAGAGAGTGTGCTACGCGGATGACACACGACATGAATAGTGAAATATCAAAAGTGTGCGAACACTGAACTCTAGTTTGGCACGAGTATCCCACGGTGCATTGCGCTAGGTCACGACCCAGGCAAACAGACGGGCGGTGTTCAAACCAAAGTTAACTTATTTAAACGTGAGTATTACCTTTAACTTTGCTTTGCGGAACGTAGTTAAAATTAATGGATATATTTGCGTTTTAAATCCTTTTTTTCTGTTTTCATTACACAAACTCAAATCAGCTAGCTGCCGTCATTAACGCGCACTGTGTTTAAAGTGTCGCCATTCTATGACGACGTAGTTTGTCCGAAAATGTATCTTTCTTTGTGCTCATATACAAAAAAAAACGCCTTATGTACGCCAAATGATAGTATACATGTGTGGTGTGTAGTGTTTGATTCCGGACGCAGCTAATGTGTATCAGTTGGCCTAGAGGGAAAGAGGGAAATACTCTGTTTGCTTCTACACGCTGGTTACATGGATGGGTATGTTTTTCCCATGAAGATTACAGACTTGGCCAATGCCATCTCCAAGCCCAGTGGTACCCTGGGTTTCACAACTGTACTCGGCTGCGGTCAGTACCTCCGCCGATGTGGTTATGTAATGACATCCGTCCCGTTGTCCACCTGTGACCGACATATCTGGAACAGAAATGCTCGGATTGCCATGAAATTTCCTGGACACGTTCATTTTCTCAAGAGGACGAAACCTGACTTTGGTCACCTTTCCTCTAGCGCCATCGTCAGGCCAGAAATATATTGAAAAGTAATGTCTGGATTTACAGAACAGGCATTTGCTGTGCACATTCATGTAAGGGGAGCCTTCTTTCTAGTTATGCCTGTTAAAGGCCCACACGCATGTTTTTTTTTCTTTCTCATCATCCTGGAGCTTTTAATTTGGGTTGCATACTAATCCCAGTAAAACCAGTACAATTCTGGTAGAAGTATTCACATTTTAGGGTCTGGCCACTATTTTCCCCAGCTGTCTGTGAAAGGATTTCCTACGTGACATGATGTGTGTTTTTGCATAATTATCGGGTGATCGGATGCTAAATGTTAACACAGAGGGGCGACGGGGAATTGGACTCTGTCGGTGGGGTTCGGGACTTCTCAAAAGGCCCACGTCACTGCTTTTTGCGAAGGTTTTGTGTGTGTTTTAGATACTAAAACGCGGAAGAGAACGCTGATGCCTGTGGGCCTTTAATGTGAAATTATATCAATGTGTGCTGTGTGTAGTTGTTACTGTGTTTCCGCTTCAAACTGACTGAAAATCTCTTGAGGACAATAAAAGCCCTACTCTAACCTGCACAGACGTCAGTTTCACATGTATAAAGATGAAGGACTCTAGGAAAGTAGGCAGCTGCCCTGTTGGCCTGTATCAACCTGCATATTTGTTCCGCTTCTCTCCCTTCTCCCTCCCTCTCTCCTTCCTTCTCTCCCTCCTTCCCTCTGTCCCTCCTTCCCTCCCTCTCTCTCTCTCCCTCCCTCTCTCCTTCCTTCCCTGTCCCTTCTCCCTCTCTCTCTCCCTCTCTCCCTCCCTCTGTCTCTCCCTCCTTCCCTCTGTCCCTCCTTCCCTCCCTCTCTCCCTCTCTCTCCCTCCCTCTCTCCCTCCACAAGGTGGTGTGCAGGTGACCTGCGAGTACATGGCCCACCAGGAGGGGGTGCTGCAGGAGGAGCTGATGCTGGTGAGCGAGAGCAAAGAGGACGCCTGCCTGAGAGTGCGGGTGCACGCCCGAGTCATGGGTAGGTGCGGTCTCCGTGCCGACCGGCCTTAGCCTGAGCCGGCTGCCAGTAGGAGCCAGTGGGGGGGGCGGGCGGGGGGGGTCCGGGTTTTTTTGGGGACAGTGGGTGACCTGTAGGCCTAACCATTGTAATTAGCCGTCCAAATGTAAAATGTAAAACGTTCCCATGACGAGAGAGTGCCAGGAGGCTTCAGCCGGGAGAGCGGGCTGTCGTGCGCTGTGCTGCGCTGCCCTCTGCTGGTCAAGCTCTTCATTTTTTTCCTGAAGTTATTTGCTGTGCTGGAAATAAACATGAGCCACGGTTATGTGGCGTTAAAGGTGGGGGTAGGCGATCTTTGGGGGGCGTGCGCCGAATCTGGGCGGAAGAAGAACGATTTTGAATGTATACAACGGTGAAAAAGCCACCCCCTCCTCTCCAGTCAGCCTCTTGGGGACGGGCGGGTGAGCCACCCTGCTGGCTGAGAGCTGCCCTCGTTGGATTTTAGCTACTGGGAGAGTCGCAGATATCGGATTGTAGAGCAGTTGGTTTGTTGCTAGTTGTCTGAATGTGAGGAGAATTTCACCCAATATTACCCCCCCACCCCCCACCCCCCCCCCCAAAAAAAAAAAAAAAGCCTACCCCAGCTTTAAGTTCATTTTTTTTTTTTTTTTTAAGAGGAAATGAATGTTGCCTATGTGCACTGTAGGGGAGGTAATACTGACCCCCCCCCCCCCCCCCCCCTATTTTCTGCAGATCGGCACCATGGGACGCCCATGCTGCTGGAGGGAGTGCGCTGTGTGGGGGCGGAGCTGGAGTACGACTCGGAGCACAGCGATTGGCAGGGGTTCGACTAGCCCCGCCCACAGCGCCCGCAGCGCCCAGAGCGGCCTCTCTCTCGCACGGGAACACGCCGCACACGCATGTACATCCCGCCTCACGCTCCCACGCTCCCCCGACACCGCGCTTATGAACCGGCACTCCACAAACACCGCCGCGCTCCCACACATCACCAGAAGAGCACTGACTTATTCCTTCTTCGCCTTCGCTGCTTGCACAAGTCCGGTCAGGAACCGAGAAGGCGGCGGTCGAGAAGGCTTCCGGTGTTACCTTTTTGCGAGCGAATGCGCTACAATGAAAGTAAAAAATGACTTGTTCTCGTTTTGATTTATTTTGATTTCTTTTTCTTTTTTACATCTGCTTTCACCTTAAATTTTGTGTGTGTTTAGTTCTGTCCGTTGTGTTAATTCACCAGCCCCCGTTTCCGGCTGACCGCCAGGTGGCACCTGAGCTCAGTCAGTGAGGTGAGGGAGCCGTGCTCCTACCTCGCCTCACCGACACACCGACCTGCAGTTCCCTTAACTGCCAGCAGGTGAACTCAGGCCGTGATAGCCCACCCCCTCCCCACCCCTTTCCTTTCACATTGTCTGCCCATCTTCTCTTCTTTGCCCATAGTGTCTCAGTCAATCAGAAATATTGTGTTAGAAGTGGTGAGCTTGGTTAAGACAAAAACAAAATTCTGTGTGTGCTGATTTGTTTTGCTGTTTGTGTGTGTGTGTGTGGTGCGTAGCTGTGTCCCGTCACACAGGAAACGTGCTTTGCAAAGTGCCTGTTCCATCCACCAGAGTTCTCCACCGGTAGTCCCAACGCACCCTGCCCTGGCGGGGCGTGATTCTGTCTTCCCCAAACGGCTCTGAGCAATCTTTGTCATTATTATTATTATGTTTTAAAAGCTTGGCAAAGCAAGCTCTTACAAACTCTCTCCGGTTGAGTCTCATTGAGCTTGGCAGGCGGAGTAGTTTAGAGATCTCAAGGACAGCCGTGTTACCCACGCACACGCGGCGGTGTCAAATGCACTTTTGTAAGTCGCTTTGCCTAAAAGCATCTGCCAAATTACTACATCGTAAATTGTTTCCACTGGCAAAAATCACCACTTTAAAAGCAGGAAATTTCGCCCTCTCTTCCTCCAACAGGCAGCGGGTCTGTATCTTGTGATACTGTCGTAATTTTTCTTTTTTTTTCTTTCTGAGTGCTGCGGTTTTAAAAACTGGGGGTAATCCAGTGCCATTGTTTGAAAGATTTATAGAAATGAATTACAGAAAATTCTGGAAAATACAGATGGCTGGCGGCACTAATGGTGTTGCTACTGCTGTCCATTTTGGAAATCAAAGAGGAAATTTAAGAGATATTAAATCACAACATTGGCTGTGTGAGACCTCCCTGTCAGCAAAGGGCTCAGTACTGCAATTCAGCCCCTTTTCTTTCTTTAATTTGTTGTTTTATGTACTTGCCTAAATATGAACAGTGTGCTGAAATCTCCTGTGAAAGAGTGATGACCCCAGGTTTCCAGGGAACGGCTCCACGGCCATTCCTCTCTGCAAGCACTGAACGTTTCCTAGCCTTAAACGGAGAAGAAATGTCCCTTCTTTTAGGGGTGTAAATATTTGTTTCGTTTTCGATGAGTTTCAGTGTTTACGTGTCGTGAATACACTGCTGATTCTGCGTTTCTGATTGGCCTGCCCTTTGGATGATGGACGGAGAGATCAAATCGCTCTGATCAGTGTCGTACGGGCGGTGGGGCATTGACTGACCTGCTGTGGCTGCCCCAGGCCCAGGGAGACCTGTACTGTGAACGGGGGCTCTCTTTATTGGCCGTGCTGTTGGTGGGAGAGGAGCACCGTAGACCATTATGTAATTGTGTCCCTCTGTCTGAAAATCTGTCTGAAAAGTGCTGTTGGTTCTGTCTGTTGTACGCCGTTACACTCCTGTTTCCATGCCCGCTTTTTAAAATAAAAATGTTCAAAAATAAATCGAATGCTCGGCTGTTGAATGTTGGCAAAGTGTGTGCGTCTCTCCCTCTAGCACACGGGTGTCAAACTCCGGTCCTGGAGGGCCGCAGTGTCTGCGGGTGTTTGTAGTTTCACTTTTCAATAGCCAATTAAGGCCTTGAGAACAAGGTGTGTGGACTCTTTAGCAAATGAAAGACTTTGAAATGGATCTCTCTTGCTGAAACACACCAAAAACCAGCAGACACTGCGGCCCTCCAGGACTGGAATTAAACCTGCAGACACTGCGGCCCTCCAGGACTGGAGTTAAACCAGCAGACACTGCGGCCCTCCAGGACTGGAGTTAAACCAGCAGACACTGCGGCCCTCCAGGACTGGAGTTAAACCAGCAGACACTGTGGCCCTCCAGGACTGGAGTTAAACCTGCAGACACTGCGGCCCTCCAGGACTGGAGTTAAACCTGCAGACACTGCGGCCCTCCAGGACTGGAGTTAAACCTGCAGACACTGTGGCCCTCCAGGACTGGAGTTAAACCTGCAGACACTGCGGCCCTCCAGGACTGGAGTTAAACCTGCAGACACTGCAGCCCTCCAGGACTGGAGTTAAACCTGCAGACACTGCGGCCCTCCAGGACTGGAGTTAAACCTGCAGACACTGCGGCCCTCCAGGACTGGAGTTAAACCTGCAGACACTGTGGCCCTCCAGGACTGGAGTTAAACCTGCAGACACTGCGGCCCTCCAGGACTGGAGTTAAACCTGCAGACACTGCGGCCCTCCAGGACTGGAGTATGACAAACCTGCTCAAGCATGTCATGCCATACAGCAGAAAAATTGTAACGTCCCGACAGGAAGTGGATCCGAAGCCAGTGTTGATGCTAGTGTCGGGGCTCGTTTGAATGAAAAGAGGACATGGTAAAAATGGCTGTAAATGACAGCCATGTTTGATTACATTGGCTCTCAATGAACTCTGCGTTTGCAGATATTGTGTGTATGTATTTTCTGAAGCAAATCATCACCTTACATACAATCCTTAATCACTCCCTACTCCCCAGCTAGACCACTCCCATACCCCCCCACCCCCCCCTTCCAATATCCCTATCCCTCCCTAATTGCACTTATGATGACTATGTTTAGAACAGCACTTCATGTGTATTTTACTAGTTGTGGATGTGATGCTTTAACTTGTGGATGAACCTATGCACTTGTAAGTTGCTTTGGATTAAAAGCGTCTGCCAAATGACTAAAATGTAAATGTAAATAACTAAACTATAATCAGTGACCACTTTCTAGGTACATCTTTCTCGTACTGTCTATCTAGCGCCTCCCTCTACCCCCTGAACACCCTCAATTCGTCATGGGATATGTCTTGAGAAGGTTCTGGAAACATTCCTTAGAGATTCTGGTCCATGTTGACATGATGGCATCACACAGTTGCTGCAGATGTGCACCACATCCCAGAGGTGCGCCATTGGATTGAGATCTTTTGTGATTGTGGAGGCCAAACTCTTAAGAGGTACACTGAACCCGTCGTCATGTTTGTGGAACCAGCAAGAGATGATGTGCTTTGTGACCTGGCACATCATCCGGTTGGAAGTAGCCATCAGAAGACGGGTAGACGGTAGCTTTAAAGGGATGCACAAGATCAACAACAATGCTCAGGTAGGTGGTGGTATTTACATGGTGCCCACACCGTTACACAACTACCACCAGCCTGGTCTGATGACACAAGACAGGATCAATTGAATCGCGTTTATAGCTGATTCTGACTGTACCACCTGCATGTTGCGGCAGAAATCAAGATTAGTCAGGTCAGGCAGTGTTTTTTCCATATCTTCAGCTCCTGTCTTCGTGAGCCTGTGCCCACTGTAGCCTCAGCCTCCTGTTCTTGGCTGATGGGAGTGGAACCCAACGTGGTCCAGTGCTGCCGTCGCCCATCCATTTCAAGGTTCGACGTGTTGCGTGCCCAGGGATGATCTTCTGACACTGCCGTAACACGCCAGTCTGGCCATTCTCATCCGACCTCTCGTTCATTTTCGTTTCGTTTACTGACCGTTCTAGAGACCGATGTGCGTGACAGTCCCAGGGCATCCGCAGTTTCTGAGATGCTCGCGCCACCCCGTCTACCACCGACAATCATTCCACAGTCGCTCGGATCACATTCCTTCCACGTTCTGGTGTTTGGGCTGAACTGAACCTCTTGACGGGGTCTGCATGCTTTTGTGTATTGAGTTGCTCCCACACGATTGGCAAATCAGATGCTTGCATTAATGACCTGGTGTAAAGGTGTACCCTAATAGAGTGAGCGTATACATCACAGGCACAAAGTCCAGGGGTCCTAAAGTGAAAGTCCTGCCATGTGTTTCTTCTACCTGTGAACTGCTGATTTCGCTCATTAGATCTACCTCATGGCTGAAGAATTGTGCTAATGGGCAAATCCAGGTGACTGGAACAAAATACTGAGGAGGACTTTTGCTTTCTGAACCTGGATTTCCACCTCTGGTCATAGGATCTGATTGGCTTACCTTACGGTTTGCCAGTATAGCAATGTCATTTAGAATAATGTCATGAACTTGCAGCTCCGCCTCGATAAAATGACAGTGAATAACTGTTGTACAGTTAGTTTCAAAGGTGAAATGATTGCCGGATGGAAACGGTAAATGTTTTGCCGTGCTTATCGGCAGGGACCTGCGCTTGAAGCCGATGATGTGATTGCAGTGCTGTGACTTCCTTGGCACTGGGATCAAAAGAGTCTTTAAATTGTTACAATTTAGATTAAATTACATGTCAGGAGGCTGGAGCATTCTTGTGCGTCCTCTTCAACCTGAGGCGGCTGAAGCCGTAAGCCACGTTTGAAACCTTATACTTAGCATACTGCTCGTGACAAATCAATCTTAAATGTATTATGAGTAGTATGCGGTTTCAAACTCCGCCGTAGTCGAGGTGCTTCCTCGCAAGATGGAAGGATATAAGACCCGATCTGTAACCACAGGTACAGTTCTTACACTGAAAATGTGCCATAAGTGCCATTTACACGATGTATGTTTTTAGAAACATTTTATGGTTTTGATTTTAAACTGGGGGCGGCACGGATGGTGCAGCGGGTAGCACTGCCGCCTCACAGCAAGGAGGTCTTGGGTTCGAATCCCTGTCGGCCGGGGCCTCTCTGTGTGGAGTTTGCATGTTCTCCCCGTGTTTGCGTGGGTTTCCTCCGGGTACTCCGGTTTCCTCCCACAGTCCAAAGACATGCAGGTTAGGCTGATTGGAGAGTCTAAATTGCCCATAGGTATGAGGGTATGAGTGAATGGTGTGTGTGCCCTGCGATGGACTGGCGACCTGTCCAGGGTGTATTCCTGCCTTTCGCCCAATGTATGCTGGGATAGGCTCCAGCCCCCCTGCGACCCTATTCAGGATAAGCGGGTTAAGATAATGGATGGATGGATGGATGGATGGATGGATTTTAAACTGATCAAATTCAATGTGTCGTGTCACGAGTAACGGAAGGTTATGAAGGACAGGGTCGAAGCCGCAGGGTTGAATGTGATCCAGTGAATCTGCACCGCATTGCCAAAGCTTCTCATTTAAAGTACTTAAAGCAGTATTTTGCAAAAGTCTCATTGGAAATCTGAATGTATATCAAAGGGTTTGAAAGAGACTAGGTTAATTAATTACTAGGTAAATTACGTAAGTCTTACAAATAAGAAACAAATAAGAATCTAAATTGCTGTTCTCACTCGAGGAGAGTCTTTTTAACAATCTGGCATCACCGTTTTTGCAGTTTTATTCTATGATAGGCAACAATAATTTCAGACATCGACTCAACCACAATTGGGGCAGAGTGGATGGAAATGGCATCAAATAATATAAGTTGATACTTTTTTTGTGACAATTTCTTTTTCGGTAATTGTTACCTTTCATACAAAAGCTGACGTTTTGCCGTAATGGAGACAGAACTGAAAGCTACAGCTAACGCAGCTTTAAGCACCTGTAAGTCAAACCTGAATTCCTTCGATAAATATCAGACTACACCAAAGTCCTGCACATTCCTGTGAGCGAGTACCAAGCAGCATGGGAGTGGATGAGTCCGGCAGGGGGCAGGTGGGTATAACTTGTGAAGGGGGGTTTGTTTCTACCAGGCCCCGTCAAAAAACGAGTCCTGGGATCAGAGGGGATGTGCCCTACAACACCTCATCACTGAGAGCAGCAGCCCAGCCTCCCCTCCTGTACGCCCCTCCTACCTGTGACCACACGGCTGTTCCGTCATCAGCAGAACAGCATGGTAACCTCCTTTTGCACGAGGTGGCTTCTTAGGATACCCCTGGAGCTGGTTTCGGAGTCGCCGCCTCCCCTCCCGTGCAGGCACGGTCGTTCTCCTTCTTTTATTCTTGGTGGTCTCTCGGGGCCCGGGTGGCATCAAAAGCACGGGACGCTCCCGTCCAAGCGCAAATTAAAACTTCTCCGGCGTAACCCGGGGCACTGTGCCTGAGGCCCCCGCTTGTCTTACTTTGCAATTAGCAAGTGGGTACAGGGACCGCTCCCTGCCACGCTCCTGTCCCTCCCACAATCTCATGATGTTCAGTGTTTTTTTTGGGGGTTTTTTTTTTTCTATTCGCTCTTTTACAGGGCTGATGTATGACCATCTGTTCCCTTACTTTAACCCCCCCCCCCCCCCCCAAGATATAAACATGCGTCTGGCGAGTCACATCAGGATTGGGACAGGAGAAATCAGGCCTAAATCTCGATTGGTGAGGGTTTTTTTTTTTTAATTGGAGTCTCCAAACTGCCTAGACACGTATTAGAAAAAAAACAATGCAGAATGCTCAATTATCAGGGGGGATTTGTCCAGTGTTGTGACTTCGCTCCATTGTTTCTAAGCGCATCAGCCACAGCTACAATAATCTGTATCCAGTCAAAAACTAAAAAATTATTTTCAGTGAGGGAAAAAAAGCTTCCACTTTCACTGTGTCTGAGCCTCTGTCTTAGTAATATTTGGAGTAATTCTGACTCTTGGAAAACAAACCCCAAAGCGTTACCTTTCAGCATCATTATGCCTGTAGTCAAAAGGGTTCAAGAATAGTAACCATTTTATTTTGGGTTTGTCATTTTTATTTCAAAAAAAGATAATCGGTTTAATCAGTAGTGGACAGAATAATTAACATCTTAATTGCGGAAAAACTTATCTTATCAAGATGAAATCTTATCAACTTGTTTTGAGTGTGATAAACTCACTCAAAACCTCATTACGCAATGCATTTTTATGAATGTACACTTACCATATGATGTCAGCCAACAATGTCAGCCAGCAAGTCATTAAGACATCTCTGAATTGATTATGAAGTTGGCCTAGTGCATGTTTAGATGGTTTGAACATTATTATTATTATTTTTTTTTTTTTTTTTTTGCAATTAACATACATAACGGATATGAAGATTCGTGTTCTGCATAGCCTACACTTTTACATTCAATTTCAGTTATTTAGGGGCGTTCCTTAAAAGAGTTGCGTCTTAATTACCGTTATTATTTTGTATACTGTAAAAAAGAAAGTATTTTGCTGTGTAATTCTGAAAGACAGGAGAAGACGGTGACAAAGAATGGCGAATTGCGAGTATGGCATGGAAGTGAATATGTACGTTGTTAGGCTACTTTAGGCTGAATACAAAAAAGATATTGAGAAAAATCCGACGGCCTACGTCTATTTCTGATTCATCGATTAAGTGGTATTTTGTACGTAGGGCCAATCTTATAAAAAATAAGCCATGTTACAAATATTTAATTAAACAATTTAAGATATGGTTGCCGATATGACACTAAAGGAAATCTGTAGCTACTTAGAACCCCTGAGTCCTGTGTTAATGACCCCGTAAGGCAAGAGTGAGAGAAATTTGTTCGTAGCATTCTTAATAGCCTAATTAAGGCTATATGGACGAAGTACAATACATAAAGCTAGGCTACCCTGGGGTCACAGCTTTAACACTTCAGGAAGCCAAGGGGAAAGTGGACATTGCTACTTTAGCAATGGACATGCGCGCTTTAATATATTTATAACATCCGTTAGATGCACGCGGTTCCACGTTTTTCGTCCTCCCATTACAGACTAATTTAGCTACATTAAGTTGCGATACATAAATATCGCAACCTAATTTACATTAAATGTTAATCCAGAAGACGGAAAAAAATAATTAATTTACAAATATGCAGTTTTAGACGTATATTCCAACAATATTCCAAGTTTTTTCCTGTCTTCATTTATCTGCCTAGGAATTTATTTTAGAGTGTTAAAGCAGGCCATGACTTTAAAAACATGACAAATGGCAAATTAAAAATGATTTTCACTTCTTGTAACCTATTGTAATGTACTTACGTCTATTAGATACGATGGGCTAGGTAATTCAATTAATATATTCTGGATGAGCTATGTTTTTTACTGTTCGTACAAGCTTAGCTATGTCCCCAAACATAATTAAAGAACTATATTTTGCAGATGTGATAATCAATTAGGCTATACATGCTGCATATCCCAATAGCATTTTTTTCAAATACGCACATTAAATTAGTATACAGTCTGCGGGAATACAGATGTTCCATATTTTAAATATTTACTTGCATCAATTTACTTTGTTTCTTTTTATGAAGGAAGAAAAAGTTTTGCTTTCATTTTAATGAAGTAAATAGGCTACACGGGCTATACCTACATATGTGACTAATTCCTCCCAAAATAGTTGCAGTTTCTCTAGAAAATGGGTAGTGCTCTTCCCAGACGCTAGCCTACAGATCAACGGCGGTAAGACTGGAGTGATGGCGGATTTTGGGTTCTAGTTGGTTTGGTTACTCTTGTACAGCCAATTTAAAATGCAAATTATTTTTTTGGCTATAGGCAGGTTATATAAAATATGGGCTACGCTCACTGTTAAGGAAAATTGATTCATTTAAAAACTCAGTCACGACAGCCCTTGACTCTTTGTTCGTGTTAGGCGACGTATGAACATTTCCAGAGGCACATACTTGCTGTAGTTTTCATTGTTTCTTTGTACTGAAATATACAAAAAATAAAAAATTAAATGCCGTTCTCCTGTGGTATTGATTCGCATAAGCTGTCGTGGGCATCTTCGTGTAACTTATAGGACACGTGCCTTGTACAGCAATCGTATGATTTAGATTTCAAGGGTGGTGTTTTCGAAAACCATTCTTACTTAACTTGCCACGTAAAAGGCGATTGATCATTTGCGATTGATCCAAAAATACACGCAAAGAAGCACGGTAAAAACTACCACATATAGCGAAGACATACACTTCGGGCCCTGCCCAGCTGTTTCCGACTCGAAAAATATCCGCGAAACAGAGAATCGTTCATTTAAACTACCGCTGCATATCCGCCCACGCATTGTTTGAAAATAAAGTCAAAAATAATTATAGCCTAGATCCATACTAGCAATAATTTACGCCGGGATCACACTTAATCGCACCATTATATAATTAGAATAGTTTAACTAAGAGTATTTGTATATGTCAAATACATTCATCGTTTGATTCCACTATGGCCAGAGTGAACTCATATAAAATATGTTAAGAGTTTTACACTATAAATTTTGTGTTCCATTCATTACGATAACACATCACACGTATTTGAAATATTTCATCATTTATTAATAGGCTATTTTCAATTACATCAAATACACTGGTTTTGCCCACATATTGGATACATAAATGCATTATATGTCGTGTGCTGCAAGACCTGCGTCTAAATAATACATAGCTATGGTAGGCTACATGAACTGTTGCCCTATACCAATTATTTTTATGGAGACATTATCCTTTTGGACACCAAAGGATGTAGCGACTTTGGCAACGCCCTTTACAACGAACTGAAAGATCATTTTGTAGATCTGATCTGTAGGAATCGTTTTCGCGAAACAGGGTCCCTGTGATGAACCTTTGTCGGTCGGCAAAGCAAGACGTGCCCTGAATAATGAAAATCATGAATCGCAGCATTATTTAAGCAACTTGGTCAAACATAGCTAATGGACAGAAATGCTTTTTTGCTTCATCTGTGAAATATAAAAACAGTGTGACAGCGTGAGCAGTTAAATCTAATTATATAGCCGACACAGGTTTTCGTCGTTTGTTCTCTTACGCAGTAGCCTACAGCATCTATAAAACAAAATTATGTGGTGGGATTAACATATCAACGTGGCAAGGTTTTGTCGCAATTTGTAATCTTTTTCTGAATGTTTTATGAAATGCAATAATCAGAATTGGGAAGAAAAAGAAAGAACCCCCCCCCCCCCTCCCCCATAGCATATAGGCATTTAAAAGATGATGTTAGCTTGCACCATAGGTAATTGTACTGAGTGCAGAGAACTATCCACACTTCTGGATGCTACGTTTCTATAGCTTCAGGAGGAACACTAATGCAGCCACCCACAACAACCACAGATGCAATTTGAGAAACTTTCTATAAAAGTATTATGCTCTGAGAGCAGAGTGATTAGAAGTAAAACAAGCTGCGGGAATAGAGTCTACCACCAGAACTTCTAGTCTGTGAGGGATTGTGTATACATAAAATTTAAGTTTTGCAAGTGAACTATCAATTTCTTGTGGGGAAAAAAATGAAAATAATAAGAGGTTGGGCAGGACTTTAAACCAAATGGCCCTGAACACCCGGGTCATACAGCAAAGCACTGACGAAGAGATCTGAATGTGGCCTGGCCAATTCACATCATCTCCGCATGGGTTAGTCTCATCAATTCAGTGTGAAGAAATGCCTCAAAAAAGAACCCTTGTGCACCTGTGAAACCTGAGTTATAGAGTTCCCTTCTTCAGACTTCAGAAGACCCATACCTGCATTGCCACCGCCATTGTAGCACAATTTTGGAAGCATTCAAGTGCAGTGTTTACAAAGAAGAACTACAGTGGTCTTAAGCATTAAGATTAATTTCTAAAAGGTACAATAGGTAAGAATTATGTGTTAAAACATTGTTACAAGACCATTGTAAATTCCTTCCTATCGTTGAAAAAGGCTCACTAACATGTTGCCTCACCCTCTGCCTGTCCTTAAATAGTCCTTAAATTCGGGTTTCAAAATATACAGTTGACGGTAGAGATAAGAGATAAACAGTGTTGTGGTTTGAATGCGTGTGTTGCTGCTATTCCTCTCTTGACCGTTGGAAGTCCAAAATGACCTATTGGACCTTTAACTGAAAATACCACCTTTGCCCCCTGTTTAACAGGAACATCACATCAGGCACCTTCAAGGACTTTCTAAGCACATTCACCGCACGTAACGTTTCCACATTCAAGGCTTGCAAGGGGCCGCACGTCAGAGAGCAGCACCTGAGCGCGCCACGCAGACGGCACCTCCAGTTCCCCGTCAGCGAGGGAAAAGGGAGTGTGACTGCAAGAATGGCCGCAGGAACGAGCCTGAGTTGTAAGCGAAGGGCGATCCAGGAATTGGGCACGGACAACCCCCGTGGAGGCGGGGAGAGAGGGACAGATGAGCCGGGGGGGGGGCGAGCCCGATTACTCCGCTGACCCGGTACACTCTGCGGCGTGGTTATCCCTCCAGGACAGGAACCTTCCTCCGATGGTACCTTGTAGTTGAGGGAGAGCTGAATGAGCACGGAGGAACGGGCCCTGCGGTGCAGTGGCCCTGCAGCAGTGCACAAGTGAATCTGAGTAACTGGTGGCTTCAGGTTTAACTTTCTGTGCATCCCCAGACTAACTGCACTGCACACGCTAACAGAGAACAGAACACCTGTAAATCAGAGTGCTTCTATACTCAGTTTTAACAATAAGCAGTCTCTTTTTATCCTTCGTCAAATGCAAAATTCTACTTTATAAATTTTCCACCAAATATGAACACGGTGGTGTTGTACCTTATACAAAGGCTTTAGAAATAATGCAAAGGAAAGACCTGAAAAACAAATCCCTATGATTTAGGGGTATGGTAACCTCGATAGTGTAGTCATTAACCGATTATTAACCGAAGATTACGCATGTTATTCACTTGATGTTCATTCACAAGATACAAAAACACGCACAGCTTTTCATATGTATGCAATATAGTGCATAGAGTGTAGCATTATCAATGAAAACCCCCCTCATCCAATAAATATGCACACATCAAAAAGGATGAGACACGTAGTTCTATTAAAACAGGAAAGCAAAAGTACTGTAGATGCACTTCACAAACCGAAGAGACAAGACATGTATTTGACTGAATAGAAATCCAAATATAAATTAAATAGGTGTGCGTAGCCTACACTTCAGACCCGTGTTCCTCTATGAGGGTACTTCATGAGGTTTTTTTCGTAGAATAATCCATCAGGTTGTATTATATTATATGATATAATATATATCATGTCTGAAATGTCTGAAACACTAAAATAATTTCTTCATGAACAAATGGACATGCATGCAATGCCAATAGGCTTGTAGGCTACAATGTGTGTGCTTTTGTCAGAAATAGTCGCTGCATAAAAAAAAGAAAAAAATCATACTGATTATATAACATAGACTATGGCGGACTGATATAACAGTCGTAGTGGGAGATTCATCGAATCCTTATTTACTGCCATGTGTCGCTACGTCGTCGTTGTGGATACAGCCTAATCCACGGTTCGATAAATTGCCAAAAACACAAGAGCGCGTAAACTGTTTTTATGAAATATCACTGAAAGGACACGCTCGTTTTTAGCAATGCATCCAACATCTAACACATTCTACTTCAACACAAGTTCATATGCAGGAATTTGTACGATAAACAACATAGGTATATTTGTGAAAATGTTAGGATAGCCCCATGGCGCAAAGACGCATATTTTTATTATTATTATTATTATTATTATTATTATTATTATTATTGTGTGTCAAGCAAGTCCGCAAACGAGGCTACAACAACTAGGCTTATTTAGCTACGAATTGTTTTAGTTAGCTCTCTGCATCGTCTAGCCTTACTGAACCGTGATTAGCAAAGGAACATTTATTATTTAATCATTATGTTAATTGCAGGCTATTCTAACCTATTAACAATATTTACCGAATTTGATTCAGTTGAGTTTACCACGCAACGAAACACATCACTGTAGCACACATTTCCCTGATCTACAAGCTTAGTCGCATATCTACAAAACGGAACATAAAAATATAGTATTCTCACCATAACATTTTAACCATTTATAGCGTCTACTCTCACCATTTACGCCGACATAGCTACATGTAGCCAACATGTCGTAGTGACTGGTTTTCCAGATTTAGATAAATAATTCGGGTTTCCCGGCCTCTGGATAACGGTGATCATCCAGCCTTATACGTTCACTCCCTTCCAAACGAGAACTAGTTTACCAATCACCTTCGTAGCTGCTCAGACAGGAAATTACGTAGTTGCTTACAGTCAATTTAAAAATGCACCGTGCTGCTAGTTTCGAGGAGGAGATATTAATGTTCATGTCAGTGTTCTCCAGTCTGCTAGTTTAAGTATTTGAATGCATTGATTTTTAAGTATTAAACGTTATGCAAATAGGCTGTTATTAGCTATTTAACCCGGACATCCCATCCCGCCCCCGTTTAAACTGTATTGTGTAAGCTGACCTTTTTTCTTTTTTCATTCCCCTTTCAATTCGTTTTTCTCTCGCCGAGAGATAGTGTACCGTTAGGCCTATTCCAAAAAGAGAAGACACTGCAGACCTTGAGATTCATAGCTATATGAACATCCTATCCGAACGCTGCTGAAACGGAGTCCTGAGTGGGTAGCTAAAACTGCCTGCAACCCACTTATACCGTAGCTTGAGAAAGTTTCCATTCGTGGATGTGTTGCCTTTAATTGTAACTGTTGGTTGCGCCGTCTTCCAATTGCTTTGTACGCGGCTAAGGGAGCACCTCCCCGCGCGCCCTACTGACAGACCTGGAATTGTCTGTAATGTGTACAATGTGCATTTTTGGTTGAACGCGGTCCTGTAACTGGGGAGGGTACTCCGGCTTGTCCACGGGGCCCCCTCCTACATCTTCTGCTCCATCTACGCCTGCTGCTTCAGCGTCGGATTGAGAATCATGCCGAAGCACTTGGACGGATACTCGGCTCCTTCGTGGAGCTTCGTGGCTGGTTTGTGACTGGATGTTTTGGCGATTAGCTATTTGCCTCATCTTCCAAACAACAAACAATATTTATATCGTAATTCAAGCCGCGGTGAACAAAAAAAAGGGATTACATAATATTCATTCAATGTTTGATCAGGCCACGAGTATGGGCGATGTTGTCGCCGAGGACAGAAACCACCACTGTGGATCCACCTCGCTCTGTCGCGATCGGGCAAAAGACAAGTGCCGCACCGAACTTGGGAATCGGTCTCCAGTGCAGAGCACCACCGACACCCCTGGGACATCCGCATCCACTCCGACCTCTTCCAGCGAGGATGGGCATGACAAACTTTTAGGAGTGGATCCCGACTACTGCAGAAGAATACTAGTAAGAGGTGAGTGCAGTCGACTTGTCGAAACATTAATGAAAACAGTCAAAATATCCTCATACTTTGTATAGTGAGCATTAAACCATCGATCTGTTTTCATTGATTTAATCTTCTGTTAAAATACGATATAAGTAGGCTACAGGTTCTAATAAACCTAGCCTAATTATTGTTTCCTGTTAATACAGTATTCTGTTTTAATGATACTGTCCTTGGTGAACAACTTCTCTTTTGTTTGAAAGTTTTTGAAAACTACAGCCTATTTTATGGAACTTTATAATAGCCAATTTAGTTTTATATAGCTACTATGTGTTTACAGGTTAAACAATACAGCACAGGCTTCAATTTAATATGTATACAATTTAAGTATTTTCATTGTATGCTTCCATGTCTTTTTTTCCCCCATAAAAAATACTAGACTACAGTGTACACAATATATTTTTTGTTGTTAATTATTTTCTTTATGTAGCCTGCAACGTTTTTAGTGCAAATATTTACACATATTGATGATAAACAAAAGGCCTGTACACAAGTGTGTGGAGAAAATAGTGGACACTGAAGTAGAACTTTCTAACACTGAAATATTGCCTTGAAAAAATATCTATAATAAAAAAACTTGTGTGAGTAAAAAAATATATACACAGGTGCTTCTATTTTTGTGTTTGTGGTCTATGGATTACTCTTTTTATTGTAAGATAAGGTAGAATAACTTTTGAAAGTAAGCAGTATTGCAACGTTAAACTTTGTTTGTTTTGTGATTTAGTTTGTGTTACACATTGTGTAACGCCCTACAGATTGTATAAATAATATTCCTTATTTCAGACAGATATATTCAGCTAGAATTTCAAATGAATTAAAAATGTAAATAAGTATGAGCATAATGGCTATGTTTATAAATTGGTGGGAGGGATTTCTAATTATTTTTAGACTATTTGTTTTCAAACTTAAACTATTGAGTTTCATTTTTATTATTTTTTATTTTAATTGTTTTTAAAAAGAGCTGGTCTGGATGCTAGACTTGAGATTAATGCATACTTGTATTTTAGTGAACTCTTTCAGAATAAATATAAATATAAATGTATATGTTTATATGGCCTTTATATAGCTCTTATATAGTGGGTTGATAAGTGTTTTGTTGTGGTAATTTAGCTAGGGAATATCTTTATTAAAATGTTATAGCTATTATTTTGTATTATGTAGGTAATAATACGATAGTATGCGTAGTATATATATATGTAATATAATGAGCTAATACTTGTACACATGTGATGTGTGGCCCTTTTAATGTTGTTATTGTAAAGTTGTCCATAGGTCAGGTGTAAAGCTCCTATCCGATATACCGGGTGAGATATTTCTGTTCAGTACCATTATGGTAATTGGCATGAAACTAATTGGAAGGCCAAAACTCATCGGTTACTGACTCCCATAAGAATTTCGACATTATGAGTTTTACCTTTGGTATGGGGCAGTGACCGACGAAACTGTGTTTCTTTTGGGTAAAAGACACTACATCCTTCTTACTCACAATAGCAAAATGAAAGGTGAATCGCTGGAAGACAGTTAACCTCCAGATTCACCAGTAAGCGCTGGAGCAAACATTAGCTTTATTATATTTCTTTCTTTTTTTTTTACTATTTTATAACTTTGAATAGTTTACGTCTGCATTTCACTAAAATTAAGTAAGGTAGTAAGCCAACAATGAAGCAATCTCTTTTCCCGATGTCGATAAGCTTAGGCTCTGCAAGTACAGGGACATTTATGTGATACTGATGTCATATATTTGTATGACAGTGATGTTTCTGCACTCGTTGGTAAGGGAGGCGATACTATTTCTAGTACGTTTAAAAAAATGTTTTGTGTCAAAACGTTCCACCAAGGCCCACACTCTCAATTGGAGAAGTCAGGGAGGGAGTAGCCTAATGCATTTTGGAGCTACACACCCGCACAGCTCTCCTCAGACGCACACTAAGGTGTGCAACAGCCTACATAATTCAGTTTAATACCGACAGTGGGGGGAGGAGATAAACGCCCGGCAATAGTAGCAATGATGGGACACGTCTATGGACCGAGGCTGATTGGATGTGCTGAGGGGGGATATGAACGGTTTTGGCAGAGTTGCCCGGGACACGTAGCTTAGCTCCGCAATCCTCCGGTGTCACTATTTGTTTTTAAAGCCGAGGATTGAATGCGCTGGATACCGTGTGCGAAGCCGGGGTCACGCAAAGGTCAGCAAGTCTATCCAGTACTCAGATTGATTTGATATGAATCGGAACAAAAAAAAACTTCACATAAATGTTTTGCTTTCTACCCAGACTTTAACATTTATATCCAATGTTGTTACTCGCCCCCCTCCCCCCCCCCTTTTTTTTTTTTAAAAGGTAATATTTGCTGTTTGAATTACCACCAAGGCTGATGTGGTTGCTAAAACTGGAAATTTGATGGTGAGACAAGTGCACATGAATGATTATAAAAACCAATAAACAAATTATACAATTCAACCATTTGGCACACGCCATATGATACAATGAAAGGTGAAATGGGCTGAAAAACGACTTCATAAACAATTGTAAGAATTACCATCATTTAAATTATTAGAAATTTAAATCAATCATGACTGTTGTTTAAATTTAAAATAACATCATTTATTGTGTCTCGGAGATCACAAGGCTCTACGTATTTAAATGTTTTGATTGAAGTATTCCCACTGCTGTTTGGTCACTGAAAAATGTGAAATATGTATTTGTAATTTTCCGCAGATGCCCTCATCCCTTGCAAAGTAATTTATTTAACATTTTGTGAGTTGAAAAAATTATGCATATGCTATTTAGACTGTAAATTCTGTATAAATACTGCACTCCACGTACAACACAGCAGGCCCACTGCAGATTCAGTTATCCTCTGTGTAGGCTGTATTCTAAGGTTTAGGCTCTTCTTGACAGTTTAACGCCAATTGTTGCTTTGTATGAGCGCTTTTGAATGATCTGCATGAATATGACTTTATTTTCATGATGAGTGTTGTATCATACAGATAGCAGTTTACTATTGGCCCTGGCTGCTTTTGAAAGAAAAAATAAACGAATTATCTCTACATTTGAAATATGTGCTGCATTTTACATGATGATACACTTCTGTATATTATTTTTGATATCTCCTAGAAATTGTACAATGACAAACAAGTGATTTCACTGCTTTGGTTCTAAAAAAAATATTCATGCTATATTGTGGCTCACTGTTCGAAATCGTTAGGCGTCGGATTGCCTCCGAATAGATGGCCTTTCAATCTCCAGGAGTCATGACCGTACAGATGTAGTCTACATACAGCCTATTTTTTCTTGTTGTTTGCATGGACATTACATTATTTTTAGATTTACATACACTATAAATTATTTTTAGATCTACTTTTATCTGAATGAGTCTAATAATTGTGCAAATAATACTGAGGTATACAACCATATTTTGTGCTATTGACAAGGTTGCTAGCATTCTCACGCAAACCCAAAATGTGAAGTTTTTACGCACTTCGATTGTCCTATAATGGGCCGTTGTTCTGAATTTTCATTCAGTCTTAGCGCAAGCCAATTAGTTGGACTGCCTTTTTATGAGGAATAGCCCACTCGTCATTTTTACAGGACGTCCAAAACACGTTACGTCCTGAGAACGTATTTCAGTTTCCTCACTGCTCAAACTGTGTGGAAAGTCTTGAGTTCGTTGCTTTCCATGTGATATAATCTTCCAAAGTAACAGCCTGGTTCCGTTCAGCGAGTAGGCCCATGCGGTACACACAGCTCACACGTAAAGACGCCAGTGGCCTATGCCTATTATACCGTTTAATCTTTTGTGAACTGCGGAAAGTAAAACCATTGTTTAATGGTGATGTTATATAATACGACGTTGAGCTTATATTCTTTCTCGTTTTTTGTGTCCTACTTTATGTTGTTACGTAAACCGCTAATCATAGTATACGCGCTTTATGTTGACTGCATAATTTGATAATGAACCTTAAAAAGCGATCTTTCGGAACAGCAAACGTTCTGTTGTTCTTTGATTACAATTTACGATGTAAACTGTAGACATGCGAATTCTGTAAATTTTGTGCTATTTCATCTTGGTTCTGAAAGATATATGGTGAGAAATGCGGTTAGGTACAATTAGTTGAGACAAAACAGAAAGGCATTTAATTTGGTTCAAACAAGGGACGGCTGATGATAATGCATTTGGTCTTTCGTAGGCTACTGATGATCCTGTTGGCTACTATAAATGTCCATCAACTTGCGCACCACGACGGTTGGAAGCAATCCGGTGCTTCTTTTGACTCACGCCACAGTATTCACGTATTTCTGTAGCCTATTTGTTGTTTTTGCTGATGTTGTTTTTTACATTATTGTTGCCCTTATGTATGTTTGCGAAGCAATTTCTTCCAGGCATCCATTTAAACCCAGTAGGGTCCCCTACTGCATTCCCGTTGCATTCAATAAAGTTTCATTTTATTGAAATGTGTTACACATATTTACTTCCCCTCTCTGTTTATATTTTAAAAGGAATTGTGGGTGGATATGCGGTTATAATTCCCTAATTCCACAACATAACACAACCATATAGACACGCCAATCCCGTAGGCCTATTTAAGTACGATAGCCTACCCTAATATTGTTTTTGTTTTATATTCGTGCACATTTTATGATACGCTAGGCATATCGTGCTTCTTTGAACATTTACAATTTGTAGCCTTTTTTTTCAGATGCGAAGGGGACAATCCGGGAGATCGTTCTACCAAAGGGTCTTGACCTCGACCGACCAAAACGTACACGTACCTCTTTTACTGCGGAGCAGTTGTACCGTCTTGAGTTGGAGTTCCAGCGGTGTCAGTACGTGGTTGGCCGGGAACGCACAGAACTGGCGAGACAACTCAACCTCTCGGAGACACAGGTTAGAAGACCGATACAATAGCCTACCTGATTATTTTTTTAATTGCCTACTTACTGTTTCAATAGATTAAATTATTAAAAATAAATCGTGAGGGGCACTTGAGCCGTTTCTGGGGGTGAAATAGTGTGATAGACCTAAACATGCGGGTTTGAACACCTTTGGGGCAGTCTTTCGCTAATATATATATTTCAATTATTGACATTTTATTTATTTATTTATTTATTTATTTATTTATTTATTTATTTATTTATTTATTTATCAATTTATTCATTCATTCATTTGTAAAGAACATTGTGCAGAAATGTCTGAGAAGTTGTCAATTAGGCTATCATTTTTTATATTCGATATTTTTCCTTTCCTCCGTTTCCCGAAGTTTAAATTCTAGCTTGTAGGCTTATGATGTGTGTGTGTGTGTGTGTGTGTGTGTGTGTGTGTGTGTGTGTGTGTGTGTGTGTGTGTGTGTGTTTGTGTGAAGCTAATGTCTTGAGAAAGGAGGTCTTCTTTCTCAACGTTTTCCCATAATGAAATGTTGTATTGGCTATGATCAATGTTAAAATGAGTTCCGGCATTGACTTACATTTTTGTGATTATGTCAGGGGTTCCCTGTTAACGGGCCTGGTGAATTCATTCATTCAAAGTCATGGTTGCGGGGGTGTCATGCACTTGGTTGCTATAATCTGTTTTGTTCACGTGTGGACAGTTCTGAAAAATGCCATTCTGCAACAATTTGTTGTTTTCTTTGTTTGATCTGACGCCTTTATCAAAAGCTGAATTGTGAAAAAAATTATCCTTAAAGGTTGTTTAAACATCTGGTAGGCGACAGCTCTATCAAATGTAGCTATTAATCTCCACTGTATCGATTACTAGCTGAACTTCTAAAGCTAACTTTTTAAGATTGTAGTTGTACACAATGAGATTCCATTGGTTGTATTTTTTTTTTTTTTTTTTCAGAATTTAGACTTCACGTCTAAATTTCATTGAATTTGAATTTGCTCGCCTTTTGCAAATCAGTATTATAGCTAAATCAGTTGTGGGTGCTTTGTAGCATTAACTGCGACTTGACTTAACCGTCGTATAGATTGCAGGTTAAGCAATGCATGCCACAATTACTACACTCTTGCTGCAGTCGCTGGCTGTGACTCGTCATTTTGCTTGCCGCAGTCTCTCGTTTGACCCGCAGCGCTGTTTACGTCAACGGGCACGTTTTTACAGAAGAGAAGCTCTTTTGTTGGCCGCTGTTTTTCCCTAGTTTTCGTTCTGACCAACCGTTCTTTTAGGTTTACTCAACAAGCCATCAATACAATAATTATGTCTAGGCTACTTTCGGTGCGTATCAGTTTCTTAAAACGATTGGATTTCATCGATGACGTAGCCTAATGACAGCCTACTACTTCAGAATCGGTTATGAACGCAGAGAGAAACTGTCTGGCGTAATTGGGTTACGCAGTCATGCTTACATTCTTACAACACAATGCTATAATCACTTTCCGATTATTGTAACGTCACATTACTTGTAGTAGTCTATTTAAATAAAACAAGATTAAATAAAAAGTGGCCAAGTGCTGCATTAATGTCTCTGCAGAACAACTTGGCTGTTGTTGTTTTTTGGGTTTGTTTGTTTGTTGTTGTTTTTTCGGGGAAATCTGCTGTAGCCTGGGCGCTAGCCTATATTAATAACACTGAAAATCGTTTTAATTGTATACCGAACTTTTAAAGATGAAAAACACAGACATAATATTTCACATTTATTATTTATATTAAGTAGCCTATCAATCATCTTCTAGTGTACAAGAAATGAGAAAAAATAAATACGTTGTTTAGCCTATATGATGCATGACCGTCATATATTATTATACTCAGCACTGAAATTGCTCTGGCCCCAAATACTTTAATTAATCAAAGTTTGCTGTCGCATGGTTGTTTATTTCCTGTAGTCCAACCTTTTATATTTGCTCTTTGCTGTATTGCAGTTAATAGCCGGATGCCTAACATTTAGGAATTGCACCCCAATAAGAGTGACGTTGACTAGTGTATTTCATGTGTTCCAAAATAGCAAAATCCGAAAGATAGAAGACCTTACTTTTTTAATGCGTGAATTCATAAAACACCTCTACAGTCACCTATAACAGTGAAAAAAGCAATCATTTTTAAATAACCCACAAAAAATCTGAACACCCACCTACTGTCTGTTGTTTTCTTATGCAGAATTAAATCGGTCATTCAAGACGCTTAATGTGTTTCTGGGTGGCATAACTCAATTAAGAAAACAATGCAAGTTTAAATTGCTCCTGATGAAAACGAAATTATATTCTGCTATCCCTTATTTAGGCATGATTCGATTTCAACTATTTCTAACATCAAATCCTTATCCTTATCTATCCCCACGCATATCCAGTCGTTATGAATGTATGATGTATTGCATCTCAGTTTGTGTCTATATGTAGAATATTGGGTTTGTACCAGGTATTTAGTGCACACTGAAATAGCTTCCCTTCTCTGAATTTGTGAGTGCGGTGTAAAATTATTTAAAATCAATGGAAAATTGGTTATGAATTCAGGCCTTTTTCAAAATGAAAACAAAACATCCTTACAAAGATTTTTTGACAAAGTGTTATTATAGCAGCAATTCCTCTTTTAAAGAAGAGGCTGACAATTGGCTTTCCGTCATGAATGTGGCAATGAATCTGGCCTTTTTTGAAGATGATATTTAATGGCTAATGGGCGTTCGCTGCCTGCCGAATGATTGGCAGTGCATTCAACAAGGTTGTGAGTGTTTGTACATCATTGCTGAGGTCTGTGCATCTTCAGACTAAATATCAAAAACCCGATTCTCTTAAATGTATGGAGAATCTGATTGAAGGTTATTATCCGAGACAGAAATCAGGCGTAATGACAGTGATGAATCAAGGAAAGGTGAAATTGGAAGATTGAAACAAACCCAATGCAAAATCTCAAAAGCCATATAAACAAAAAAGATAACATTGGGGTGCACCCTGTTATGATGTAGACAAAGTGTGCCAATTTTATTAAAAAATAAATATTTATATATATTTAAATGCAACAATTAATTTTTTTTACAGCTATTTCCCAAAGGATAGACCTAGATTAATGGCAGAAAGCCATTGGTGCACTCCGACTGTTCTGTATTTATGTGCTGTAATTATTATTATTATATTTTTTAAATAAATAGCATTAGCTGCTGCACCAACACAGCCTAGTTTCTTTATCTCTCAGCACAAATAATCAGTAGAAAAATCCGTTAATAAACTTTCCTCCCGTCTGAAAACGTGCATTATTAGAGTTCATAATATTCGCATTGCTGTAAGTAATGCAAATAGTCCTTATTTTGGGCATCGTTCGTAAAAATAAATGGTCCTTTATATTTGCAGATAGGGTTAAGCCCTAAATGTTTTGTCAAATTATTTTGCATATTTTTTATAGAAATAGTGTGCAAATATTTTGATATAGAATGTTCACCTATGTATTCATTGACTCCAAAAAGAGGTTATTTTTAGAACTAAGTTTGCTACTGGGCTGTAAAATAGCCTTTGCAGATTGTTCTGGAAGCAGTGCAGATTGTTGTGTTTGGTTATTTACATTAGTATTAATTTCGGTATATACCTCATTGTCAAAGGGTTTATCTTACTTTAGGAATTGTAAAATATGGCAGATCCATTCGACTAAGGCAATATAATATTGGGAATAAAATATAATATATGTTTTGGAGACATACTAACCTGTGGTGCAGTATCCCAGTAACACTTTTTGAATTTTGAATTTAGGTTAAAAATTCTAATATTCAAATTTTTCATTTAACTTCTTTCCTTGACTGCCAAGGACTACAGTAGTGAACAGAATTATATGCACTGTAATTGTTCTGTGTCAGCAATAGGAATATTTATGATAATAAAATAAAGTTATTTATTTTCTCCTTTTGGTTTATAAAGTTTATAAATGTAGTGTTTATTCGCTCATGAATAATAAAACAGTAATATTGTCTGTAGAAATATAACTATTGTTTTTTTCTTGACTAATCTTTAGTAAGACTAAATAGCTGGTTTACTGTGTCCCGCTGCTGCTGTGATTTGCTGGGAAGAAGAAGACGTAGGGAACAGAACTTAACAGAACTTATCTTAAATTGGTCTTACGTTTGATCCTCATCAAGTGTAACACGAAAACCTAACTTCATGGGACGCGCTGAAATGTATGAATATCCCAGGTGTGTGACGAATGGCAGTTGTTCGTGAATTTAATGCGCGTGCCTGTTCGTGTTGATCTGCATACCGCAACAGCCATGGAAGGCGTGATACATGCGCAGACATCATTCATTTATCCTTCTACGCGAACGACCCCCGAAGAGGGACGCGCTGTTAAATTGTAATCCCAAACCACGATTAGCCCAATCAAAACGCAAAACACATGCCGTTGCGGTAGTGTTGGGTTTGGCTGTGGGCTTGTGGGTGTTCATCATAATCATGATCATCATGCATGCATTGCATTACATGCAATCCCCAACAAGGTTATTATCATAAACTAAAACTGCTTGAGAAAAAAAAACACATCTTCGTAAACAGAAATACAAATGAAACAGAGAGATTTAGAAAAACTAAACTAAACTAAAACTACCAAACCCCCCATATCAAGGTTATTCAAATAGGTTAGTTAATGTAGCTAAAATTAATGGCCTATTTAATATTGATATGTTATACTAATAATTGTATTGATAAGCATTTGTTTTTATCATGAGGTCTGTAACTACTTAAAATGACTTTGCATGAATAATGAAGCTTTCTAATAGAAATATCTTCTGCTTATGCCTTCATGCGTGTTTCCAAAAGATTCCACATAGATTTAGATCTTACCAAAGAAGAAATTCTGATAAGAAGATAGATAAATGTTCATGGAAACATTCATAAGCACAGTTTGAGAATGAGGCCCATTGACACCCTACATACCAGAGGGAAATACAAAATACAAGCCACTCTTCATTTCCATTTGGAAATGTTGTACAAAATACCTAATAATGATTCATTCTTTGGTTGTGAAACACTTTCATTTTTGTGTCCATTATAATTAAGAACTAATTTTGACAGAATCCAGCCATTACTTGTAAATGTCGCATCTTCCCTGTGAGGACACCTTGTGCCCCACCAGTGTGTTATTGCAGTGATAAAGACGTTTGGGTTGTACTGCCAGGATGAAATGCTTAGTTTGGTTTTTGTTCATTTTGAGAAACCCCAATTCTATTTCCGTAAAATAAAGAAAGCCTGGGTTTTTTTGTTTTCCATTTTTCTGACGTCGTTATTCTCCAACGTTAAGTCGTTGGAGAATATTTATTTAGATATAACTGCATGTTATTGTAGAGAACATCTGATAATTTTCTTTGGATACTCAGGATTCAACATCATGATATTATTTATTATTGAGTCCTATTGAGCAGCAGTGATGCTTTTAAAAATTCAAGTTTATGAGCATTTTGAAAGGCCAGCTCTGAACTGCAGTGTACTTCTGCTGATACCTGACCAGCCAAGACGGTTAGAAGTTACCTGGAATTTTACCTGGCATGTTTAGAAAGCTCTTTCAATTTTGAAATGAGAACATTATCAATAAACCAACGTGTTTGCTTACATTTTAAGGTCCTTTCATGTACTGGCCTAAGGCTCTCTGGTGTCTCGCTTAGCTCTAGCACTGGTTTCTGGAGCAGTGGTTCACCCTGTGGCCTAGAATTGTATTTTCAAACAGCCAGTGCAAATGCCCTAGCCGGCGTGCTTTAAAACATCACCCCCCCCCCCCCCACTCATGTAGTAGCCAATCCTCTCATTGATCAAGCACCTGCGGCTTGCCTCCACCAGCTGAGCAGAACGTCCAGGCCACCGGGCCAAACGGCTCCGCGGCCCAGCTGGTTGGCTGCGGGCGTGGAGCTTAGCCGCGCCTGCCAGCGCACATTTCAGAGGACGTGTCCGCCGGTGGGGCCTCTGAAAATCGACGCGGAAGGTTTCGGGTGATTGGACAGGATTACGCGCTAATGGTGAAAATTCGGGACGGAGGCAAAAAAAAGGGTTCATCGCCAGGTCACGGTCCCAGGTGAGAGGACTGGGGGACTGAGGGCCGCGTCGCTGATTGCTGTCGGCCCACGAACTCACTTCTCCGGTCGGCCGCAGAATCATCTCCTGAAGTGTCCCGCTTCGAAATGATCTCTGGGTTTGTTCCGCGTTTTCCAAATAGTGTACAGTGTGTTCTGTGTTCCGGGATTACATCTTGGAGTGGATCCGTGTTCCAGAATTATCGCTTTTGAGTGTTCTGTGTTCCAGAATTATCTCTTTGGGGTGGATCTGTGTTCCAGAATTATCTCTTTGGGGTGTTCTGTGTTTGAAAATTATGTATTGGAGTGTTATTTGCTCCGAAGGTGTCTCTTGGAGTCTCCCAATCGCAGCCATGCAGGGAGCACTGAAGCTTAAGTTTATTAACTTCTCTGTTATTCTCACCTCGGCACCTGTAGTTATTTTCCACCCTAAGTGGCACAGTGTACTACAGGAGAGTTTACTGATGATAACCTATAGATTCCTAGCAAACATTAGCCAGCTGAAGCCCACCAAACCCCAGCAAGATGAAGATTGGATTTGTGAAGTAAGGTTTTACACTATACAAAGGGCACTCAAAACCTTTTCAGAAGGAAGAACTGCACATAGCTGGTTGTCATAATTGTGAAAACACAATTTCCGTATTTCTATTCAGCTAGCTGCGAGAACTGTATAGTTAAAGGCACACTATGCAGGATTTTCACCTTGTATAAAAAACCTAATATATCAGAAATCAAATATGCTCAGCCATTACTAACACTATGCGTTTACTTTTGCCCGATACCTTGCTTGTCTACTTGTACTTGTTATTCTAAAACGGAATGTGTCTGAAATGCATGGGCCCAATACACTGAACTCATATGCTCTATGATCAAATAGGAGGAGGAGGAGGCCAAGAGGAGACGATCGTCTATAGCTGTGGTGAGCTGGGTTTGCGAGAGATTAGCCTTGGTGGCTAACTATTACCTAATCAAGTGGATGGCCAGCTTTCAGTGACATTAAATGGCTGCCGCGTTATATGCTAACTAAACTCAGTTTTGTACGTCAGCTGGTTGGTTGTGATAGCTTGGTCCCGCTGCGCTTTACTAACGTTATTGCTTATATTTTTGCCTAAATCCAAATCAAATCTTCAGAATTTCAGAAGATTGAAGAGATGTCTGATAATAATAAAAGCGACAGTGAATTGGTGCATTTGTGAGTATGCGTGCCTATGTTACAGAATTGTGCAGGCAGGTTAACAGTTAGAAATCAAAATCAAAATTTTAGCTAGTGTCACCACTAGCTAACGTTTAGCTAAAGTTAGCTGACTAAATACAAAAACAAGTGATAAAAACAGTTGAATAGCTAGCTAAATGGCCTGTGTGGAAAGCAACTACTAAAGCTAATATCTTACTAATCATATTAGACCACAGTTTCTTAGCTCATTGCTATTGCTGCAACGGAGAGGTTGAGAATTATTTTGACGTTTTCTGTATACAAACACAGAAAAGCATAGTACGCCTTTAATAACAAGCACATCTGATACATTTTTCATGAACAATAGCTGCCTGTGATACACTCAGTTACGCCGTTATTAGGTGCGCCTTTCTAGTACTGGGCAGGACCTCCCTTTGCCCCCCAGAACTGCCTGAATTCTTCATGGCATGGAGTTGACAAGGTGCTGGAAACATTCCTTAGAGATCTTTGCTCCATGTTGACGTGATGGCATCCCAAGGGTTGCTGCTAATTTGTCAGTCGCACATCCCTGCTGCCAGTCTCTCATTCCACCACGTCCCAAAGGTGTTCTATCGGATTTAGATGTGTTGACTGTGGAGGCCACCACAGTACGCTGAACTCATTGTCATGTTTCTGAGAGCAGCTTGCGATGGTGTGTGCTTTGTGACAGGGTACGTTCTCCTGCTGGAAGTAGCCATCAGAAGGTGTGTAGACTGTGGCCGTAAAGGCATGCACATGGTCAGCAAGAATGCTCAGGTAGGCTGTGACATTTAAACAATGTTCAGTTTGTATTAAGGGGCCTATTGTGTGCTAAGAAAACATTCCCCACAACATTACTCCAGCGCCACTAGCCTCAACCATTGACACGAGGCAGGATGGATCTTAGGATTGTTTTATGCCAAATTCTGACCCTACCGTCTGCATAATTGTAGCAGAAATATAAATTTGCAGATGGCCTTCTGCTGCTTGTGCCCGCCTACTTCAAGGTTTGATCAGTTGTGTGTTCAGAGCTCTTCTGTATACCACTATTCTCAGGCATGCTTGTTTGAGTTCTGGTCACCTTCCTGTCATCTTGAACTAGTCTGGCCATTCTCTTCTGACCTCTCTCATTAACTTCTTCCCACTGGATTTTTTTTCTTTCTTTCTTTCTTTCTTGCACCATTGCAAGCTGCTGTGTGTGAAAATCCCAGTTTCTGAAATGACTCAAATCACCCTGCCTGGCACCCACAAACATTCCACGGTCAAAGACACTTTGATGTTTGGTCTAAACAATAGCTGAACCTCTTGACCACGTCTGCATGCTTTTATGCAGTGAGTTGCTGCCACGTGATTAGACATTTTAATAGGTTTACCATTAAGTTCATAATAAGGCTGTAATGTATTTATTCTTATGAGAGGAAACCCCTACAACCCCTCGCCCCCCACCAACAATAATAATCAACAGTCTGTTTCAATTTATCTTATTTACTCATTAAATGATAATAAAAACACAAATGATGTGTGCACAGTTAATATAAATGTGGGAATGAGAAAAAGACACGGGTTAAGTAAAGACTTTAGACGAACACAAACCCAGTTCTCCGAAATCTGGAATAGGGGCTGTGGTGGTGGCGGCATAGAATCCCAAAGCCAAAATCCACCCCCCCAGGCAGAACACCATCACTGCCAACTCCAACCCAACGCCCCCCCCTTCACAGAGGAGGAGGCTGATTGTGTTTCTGCGGAAAGGCCTTAATTTCTCTGATACGTTACATTTCACCTAAGTCATAACGTACGTGGAGGATCATTGGTTCATTTAGTGAAGTTCAAAAACTCCTACTACAGATGCCCGCGACATTCCGGGAGAGTTACGAACGCATGTGGCGAGGAAATGAATTGAACAGCGGTAAGATAATGTGACGTAATTGAGGAGGATCTTAATTCGAATGGGGTCACATGACTTTGATCACAAATGGAAGCCTTCTATTATAAGTTACATATTTACATCGCGTATAAAAACGGGTTCTTTGGCTTGTCTCCGTGAACTCTTTTTCAGTTCTTTATGTGTGCCAAGTTGTGAAAAGTGTGATCGCTCCTCGATCCAGTTTGTCTGGCAAAGAACCCTTGAACAAGATAAGGTTTTGAGGATACTTTTGGAACCCGTCCTTCTGAGAGTCTATGCTTTTACTGCTATGGGGCCTATGTGGTAAGACGAATGTGACCTAAAATCTGTTATGGTCAAAAGCGCATTAGATGGATTGCCAATTGATCGCCTATTGTGAAATGCAGTGCTCGATTTCAAAAGTAAATCGGATTGGGTATCGTAGCCCATTGCGTCACATTTTGTACGTCACATTTGCAACCCTTATTCAGGAATGAAAATCCATTTTTAATCATTTTTGCGTCTTTATGGAAACACGGTATTCTTAATATCTCAGACTTGTTCCCTTACGTAAATAGCATACCGAATTAAAGATGAGCGTAAATGTTATGCCTTTTTTATAGACTTGTTTAAACGGCTCATATTTAATAGCATCTCTTATGTTTTATATAAAATGTGAGTGCTAGGTAGGGAAAATATTTAATGAATAATATAGCCCAGTTTAGTGATTTAATTTATTCCTACACTTTCTAAGGGAAGTTCCGTTTCAGTGTGCAATGCTTTTTTACCAAGTGAAAGCGCTGTCTAATTTGGAATCTGCTGCATATCTATGTAGTTCAATTACGTACAGCTTTTTGGCACTTTTCTTTTAAAAAATCTAATGAAACATGTATTAATCTTTATCGCCTTTCAGAAGTATTTGAATTTACATATTCATTTGAACTCAACCATCTCTGGGAGGATATTCTTTAAAATTAGCATTAATATCAGTTAAGTGCAGCTAGCAAGCCCAATTCATATTCGCCCAGCGTCAGCTTCGTTTTCGCCAAAACCAACCCACTTCCATCCAATTTGAGTAATGTAGTCTATTTTAAGCGCGTTTATGGCAGTGCAAGTGACAAGGGTGGGTAATCAATGGGGTTCAGTTCATGGGTTTTATATTTCGCCCACTAACACTACTGAAGTAGGTTACATATGTTTGGATATAGGATATTACTGCGTGGTATGAGTCCCACGTGTATATTATTTGTATAAAAACGTTTGTTAGAAATACATTTTAATTAAGAGAACTTTGGGGATCCACATTCCGACTTAAACATGAACATAGTTTCCAATAGGAAGTTTATGCTAGGTAAATATTATCTTGAGACCTGCAGAAATATATTATTTAGGCTATTACTTAATTTAATTTTCAAAGGTATTATTTATCTTATTTTTATTTAATATTCCTTGAATCTAATGTTTCACCATAGTAGCCTATATTGTTCTTTAGATGAAGACCATATAGGCTACACAAATGAATTACCGGGTCTTAGGAGGATATGGGCCGTTATAAGGCATTATTACCTGTCTTCGCGAACTTGTTCAATATTTGTGTAGGCTATTTATTGAGGCAGGTGTGATTCCGGAATTGTAGAGGCTACAGCCTGTTATTGCGACGTTTAAATAATTGACAGCACTATAAATATTCTCGAATTAAAGCTAATACAGTTAACTGCGTCGTGTCTATAATCAAGGAAAATGTATTCGATCTGCCCTGCATAATTTGAGGCCTTTTGCCCTCTTTCATTACGCAGGACTTAAATAATATTCGTAATGTAACGTACATTATTCTTAACGTTATTATTCCTACAGTTGAGTGTTTTCAAGAAATACTTGGGCTCAGATGCGTTAGGTAGGCCTACTCCACCTTCACTCCCCATGGGCATTTAAATCTGCCATATTTTAATATCCCTGTAGCCTGTACAGAAGGTCGGTTCCTACAACACAGCGATTCTGTCAGTGTTGAATATACACATTTTACTGAAATTGGGACTATTATAAACTACGACCAGTGAGCACTTTATTTGAAATTTTTTAGACTTATTGTTTAGACTTATTGGTTTTCGGCTGCTGTAGCCTATCCTCTTAGAGGTTTGACGTGTTGTGTGTTCAGAGATGCTCTTCTGCACACCACTGTTACAAAGTTTGCTTATTTGCATTACTGTCATCTTCCGGTCAGCTTTAACCAGTCTAACCTTTGTCATTAACAGCGCGTTTTTTGCCCGCAGAACCACTGCTCACTGGATGTTTTTTGTTTAACTGCAGCCAATAGGTTGGTCGCCATTGCATGTGACTTATTTACTGCGGCTGCTGGAAGAAATTGCGGGCTACACATATTTTACAAATATTTTGTTGGACTTTGGGGCTATAGACTGAAACTGAGTAAGAAGTTTCACAAATAAAACAAAAATATATTAGCCTGCTTTTTCTCACGCAAGTGACTGCCAGAACATACTGAAAATATACTGGCGATTAAAAGATAAGAAAGATAAAGATAAAGAAAGATAATTCTTCATTTTTTCCCCATTGCCTATTTTTTTATATATTAATATTATGTGGTCTCCATTCTCCGATCGAGATCAAAGAGACTTTTTGCGAATTGAAACCAACACACAAACACCGTTGACCGGTGGTAGACTATTGTGATAATGCTCGGCCGCATCTGTCTATGGACGCTCGTGAACAGTTTAGAGCGGTAATTCTCCGTGTCAGCGGGGCACACAGCACCGGCGTGTAAGGAGTTGCCTGCAACTGTGAAACTACGCACTCGTTTGCTGTGACATGGTTTCACAGTTTGCTGGAGCAGTTACCTTGCGAATGGGTGCTCTTGGAAGAAACAGCGGGATGACGTCCGTCGGTTGCACTAGAGCGCCTCGTCGTAGTGCTATTGTCCATGTAATTTCACGACATACGTAGCCGCGAGAGCCGCCACTTTATATAATGGTGTGTAGTCCGTTCATTTAAACGATGAATGGTATAAAGCAATTATTTTTCTCAAAATATTTGAATGTTCTCCAGGAGTATGCACTGCATGTTTCGCCATTTTACTCTGGGCTGTAATTTCCGTTGTTTATTGCCGTGGCTGAACGTAGAACATTTACTCGTTCATTCATGTTAAACATTATCTCATTGTCTTATTAAAATGGTATGTATGTAGGCCTAGTGATCTTGTCCGAATGTAGGCTACACAGTGATTGACTAGATTTTTAATTAAATATATTAGGTTTAACATTCGCATTTTGGAGACGAATAGTTGGGGTTGGCTTTTTTATTGAAATTGTATGTCCATAATAACGTAGGCCTAATATCCTATCCTAATTTTCCAATTATGATTATTTTTAAATATACAATTAAATACATTTAATATGCATGTTGAGCATTTCCCAACTTAAAACGAAATGTTATTATGGTATATATGGATGGATCATGTTTAGAAGAAAAATTAGATGCTGGAAAACGGTAAGGCTAATAGCCTTAAAGTCTGCCTATTTTTACCTTTCTAAAAAATAAATTCCCGTCATTGTAATAGTTATCACTATGTCATCTGGCGTAAATTCAATTCGTTATTCAATTCCATAGTTTTTATTACTAATGAACTACCCCACTTATTCCTAAAACAGGAATATTGCAACATATACGCATATGCTAGTTATGTTTTGTACTACTTGTAAATGTGATATGTGTTGGGAGTTCCTGCTGATAGTCTGTATAATGCATTTCATTAGGTTGGCTAATAATAAGATGCTGTGGTGTATTTAAATACATGAATAAATAAATGCATAAAAATAACATTTAAAATTGAGCGCAGTTGTTGATAAACGGGTTGGAACACAACCTATGAACTGCTGCCTACTAGAATGAGTCGTAACTGAGCGGTAGGATAATTGCTGGTGTACTAGAACAGCAAAACGCTTTACGTTCATTATAAGTGCCAAGGCTACATTCTCGCGTGCCACAGGACCGCGACGTCGAATTTAATTGACGAGGAAAAAAAGCACAATAACGTAACACACGGTGAATTGTTATTGTACTTCATCTATTGAGTATATAGTTAATTAAATTGGCTTGTCTATGTGTTTCAGACGTTCGTTTACGCAAATTTAAGCTGCGTAGAGGCGGGGCAAATTCAAACTTTTCAGTTTGAGCAGTCATTGCCAATTGAAGTGTCCCTCCTCGTCGCCTAGTTTTTTTTTTTATTTTTTTTTATTTTTTCATCAATGTCGGACTTGTTGCACTGTGGAATAACGAGTAGGGTACGGGGGGCGGGTCAGCTGCTCGTATGTCTCGCGCAAGGAATCGGTCGTTTCATTTATGAATTTGTTTCAAGGTCAATACATCTACCAACACCTACTTAGACACCGCTAAGCCCAGCCTGCAGTGGCAGCAGGATGAGCCGCAGCTCCCAGCAGGTGGCTCCAATGGGTGGTTCCTATGCTCCAGTGTAAAACAGCGGGCGGACCCGCGCCCATAGCACGGGAAAGATCTTCAAGAGGGTGTGCCACGCGCTGTTCAGGGCCATATAACGGCCTTGCTACGGCTTGACTATAACCCGGGGGATCACGCAGGAGTTTTTTTATTTTTATTTTGATTATTATTTATTTTTTTACAGTGTGGAATTGTACTGAACAAATGATAGCGTTCATTGTCTTAGAGGCTTTTATTTATTTATTTTTATTTCCCTATTAACTCGGTCAATACTTTTTACACTTTCATATCATGGCATACACAAATGTATCCGGGTTTACACGGGCATAATATTCACGTCATGCAGATTATGTCGATTTGAATACACACAAACCAAAATCAAGTTATACTCATGCAAGTGTGCAAAACCAACTTGCGGCCCTACAACAAGTACCTGGATGTTTGCACACCTCACAAGGTGCATCCATTGTGTGTTGATAGTGGCTAATCAGCCAGCCAAGTATGCCAAGGCAAGGCAGGGCTCACCAATTTGAAGCTGTCAATCATTACAAGGGGATGGGTGTGCATAGGAACCACAGGGAGAGAGCCCTACCCAAAAACAACAAAACGAAAAGAAACTGACCGGTTGGTGGGAACGATATTTTTTAACCAGAGAGCTGTTCCATTTTGCCTGTCTACAATTACAGGCAAGGCTGTTGGAGAAGCTTGTTGAATTGTACTTCATTTATTTAGTGTCAGGGCACGAGATACAACCAAACCCAACCAAAAATGTAACATAAATAAATAATTTTAATAAAGCACGATCAGAAGTCAGGCAAAGGCAAACGGAAATCTTAATTTGTGACCCATTACAGAGCATATTACCGAACAGTTTTAAAATAAGCATGGGTGCTCCTATCCTTACAGTGCACAAAATCAGCTGTAACTCTAGCCCACACCATGCGTTTCTGAGATTGTTGATGCCTGCCTGCCTCCCCTGCTCATCGCAGGGTAACTAGCCTACCTGGGGTCTAATATTGACTCAGATTCTCACTCCACTCAGCCATCCCTCCATGCATGCTATGTCTAGACTCGGGGTTCAGCCGTTTCATTTTTTGTGTGGCAAAAAAAGTTTTTTTCCACCTTGTGTTGGACCTATATATTTCTGTCATTGTATCAGAGGAAATTATATGTGCGAAGAAAGAGCAGTTTTCCATGAAAGAAAAAAGTTTTGAATAAAAAAAATATTTATTGTGTTGTATTCAATTTTTTTTTTTACCACCTGCTGTTGTGCTTTTGCAACCTTTCATTAGATATGAGATGTTTACGGAAATGTGTCAAAATGTGCTTTTAAACTTTTCCAGTCAGATAATGTGAGGGTAGCATTGAAAGCTTCATTGGCTGGACAGTTATTGACTGGGCAGTGTGCTGTGAATGTCCTAATGAAATCCCATTGCGATTGACGTTTGGAGTAGCACTCAGCCAGGCATGAATGAGCTTAGATTAACTAGCGCATATGCAGGCAAAGAGCAATTTAATGTTGTGCCAACAGTCAGTACAGTGGTGGGGATGTTAATATCAAGGGTGTCTCAGCTGATTTTTGACTGACAGCTGAGGGAGATTTTTTTACCATAGGTTTGATAATGGGTTTTTCTTCCATAGACTATCGCTGCATCCAGTTTTAATCAAGAGCTTTCAGGGGGTCTGTACTAGTTCCAAGTCCTGCACTACATAGGAAAGTGTGTATACTCAGCACACATGCACACTGTACTGTGCATACTTTATCAGCTGTACATGGGACCCATTATATAACCAGATTAAAAAATCCAAAAATGCCTTTTCCAGGGGTCTCCATTTGAATTGTAATGTAATTCTTCTTTACCTGGCTATATATTTGATAATTTGCAACTTGTTAAGTTAACTGAAATGAGCTCACCACACACCACCACTAAAATGTGCTGATCACATGCAATACAATGCATTTTGAAACATTGGAGGATGTATGTGGTACTTTAGGAAATTTATAGTCACACAATAATGTCAAAGGTATAGATACATTTTATTTGGGTGTCAGAGAGGTGGGGTTCGAAAAAAATTGTCAAAAAATAAGAAGCAAGTCGTTAACGGCCAATTTACACACTCATGCGGTACCTGGTCAGATATGTGGATATGCCGTTGAATTCTCCGCGGTCTTTCCACTTCAGAAATGGCGCTCATGCGGTGGGCAGGATCTCAATCATCAGATCCTCCGACCCAGCCTCAGATTCCCCTCCCACACCGGGGCCGTGCCCTCGTCAGCTGTGTTTCCTCCGTGTGCCGTTCGTCCCCCGCAGACACCTGCTGTCTCACGTTCAGGCAGAGGTCCCCAGGTTTACTCTGTGTCTCCGAGCCACTGAGAGGGCGCTGCGTTTCAGTGCGATAGCTTGTGTTTCAATTTGTGTTTTTCCGTTTATCTCCTCAAAGGTGCTGTAATTGCATTTTAAATGCACCCTTTTCTTCTGCTTTTTCCTTTTATTTCTATTGTTGCCTCTCTTGCCGCTAATGTGCGAAGCCCCCAAAATATGAGATTGAAGGTTAATGCAGGTGGAGCTTCCACGCGACTCTTGCCGCTTTGCGTGTGTGGTTATCCAAATAATAATAATAATCTGTGCCATTTCTTTAAACGCTTCTTTCTTAAGGTCTCCTTTGTGTGAGTGTGTGTGTGTGAGTGTGTGTGTGTGACTGTGTGTGTGTGAGTGTGAGTGTGAGTGTGACTGTGTGTATGTGAGTGTGTGTGTGTGTGTGTGTGTGTGTGTGTGTGTGTGTGTGTGAGTGTGAGTGTGTGTGTGAGTGTGAGTGTGAGTGTGAGTGTGAGTGTGAGTGTGAGTGTGAGTGTGAGTGTGTGTGTGTGTGTGTGTGTGTGTGTGTGTGTGTGTGTGTGTATGTGTGGGTCTGCTTTCTCCTCAACAGCAAGGCTTTCTGCTCTTCCACAGTTCAGGCATGCATCTCCAGTGACTGTGCTCTGTTCTGTTCTGCTTGTTGTACTTTTACTAACAAGGGGGCATCTTTTTTTTCTTTCTTTACTTTATTGGATAGAGCAGTGTAGGGAGACAGGACGAATGGCAGTGAGAGGGGAAGACGTGAAAAACGTCAGACGGCCGGATGGGGGGGGGGGGGGCATCTTTAATATTTGACCAATTCGATTAAAGCTGGGTTGGGTCAGTAAAGCTGAGTTCACTTAATGGATCTTGTATGACGTCCGTCACAAATGGAGCGTATCAGCGTCCGGACGCCATGTTGGGTGGAGGTTTGTACAACAGGGGATCATCAAGTTTGTAAAAAAACAAAGTTCTGGGGTCCCAATTGGCCATCATGTGGGGACCCAACGTGTTTTGGGGGTCCCATTCGGCCATCATGTGGGTATTGTTCGCCGTTGGGACTTCAGTGCCCATTCTGTCCACTAACGTTCTGTGAGAACCTGCATCTCCGTGGGACTCAAAAGCGGCTTCCTCTCAAACTTGGATCTGAGCTCATGCCAATTTAAAGCAGTTTAAATAACAGGCTTTACCTGTCTGTTTAAACTTGCTTTTTCCTTTTGGTGCGTAGGTCGAGTGCTTATAGACATTATAGTATGTCACTATAGAGGCTGAGTACTTATAAATGAATTGCATGGTAAAATGACTTGCTTGTTAAAATGACTACAGACTAACCATTACTTGAGCATTGCAGCAGTACTATGCAAGGTAATCAGTCTATTTAAACCTACTGTCACCCAGTGTCCTGAACACAGACCATGTTTGGACTCAAGCTCAAAGACATCTGATGAATGCAGTGTGTTATTTTAGAGTTTGAGATGCATTATGGGATGGTTGTATAATCGTGTAGCGGTTAAAAGTGTACATTTAAAAAATACATGATTATTCACAATTCATGCTGAAAAGGCTACCAGATGTGATCAAATGTGGGTCAGCCGGCCTTTTCGCTTAAAGAGAAAAAAAGTTCATAGATCATGAATCTCTACAGTTGTTAACACTTGGGCTCTGCAGCTCAAACACAGTTGTAATGGGATATAACATTTACGTTCTCGTCCCGTGAGAACTGAATGTCTAAAATGTCTCCCCTTGGAGAGGCAAAAAGAGTGCCATCCAGACTCCGGGGTCATTGAAAGGGCGGTGATTTAGGTGATGTGTCTGAAACACCGAACTCCACCTCCGGGACGTTTTTGGCTCTGTTTTCACAAATGGTACTAGACAGGTCCAGTTCATAATGCAACTCACTATATGCCTTTATAATAATAAGTATAGTAATAATCAAACAGTAGAAGACATGTCCTCAGAGGTTTATAGTTTTTTAGACTTGCATTTGAAGGCCATACAGCATTGGGTGTTGTTCTAGACAAATGTGCAGCATACATTTTTGAAAAGCCATAGCTATGAAAAAAGGTGTGGTGTGTGTCATTGCTAAAAGTGCTTTCCAAAAGCTGTTTACTAGTGTTGTGGTCTAGTTGGCGATTGCTAATGATGACCAGAAGTTCCTCACAAAGCAGAGCGGTTGGTCAAGTGGTGCCCATGTAGGGGTCCCAAAATAAAGGCAGACAGGATGGTTGGCCAAAGTGATTTGGAGCATTTTGCTACTTGTATGCAGTGACCTTTCACATTGCGGACATTGACTAGAATGAAAGAACTGTGTTGTGAAAGTTAGGCATTTTGTATATTATAGTAAGTTCGCAATTCGGATTTTCCAAGCAGTGTGTTGCCAAGGTGATGACGGACAGGAAAATCTGTGTTAATGTGCCGGGGCTGGAGAACGCACTGGAAAAGTTTTGACCTGTTTTTAAAGAGGGGATTTCCCTGACCGCTGCGGCCCTGTGATAATGCAACAGGAGTGCGTTTCCTGTGGCCCGCAGAGCTGGGGCCTGCTGAGTGGGCCGTTTTTTTTTTGGGGGGGGTCGTCTACTTGCCCTCCGCTGTGAGTAAATCAGTAAGCTCTTTGGCTCTTCTCACACTGAAAGCAGCAGTCGCCCTGCACGCATCCCCCCTGCAGGCCTCGCCTGCCGCCAGTCCCTGTACTGCAGAGCACACTTTAAATCCCCATTTTATTTGTTTTTTATATTTCTCTAATGCTATTACTGATCCATACTTTATTAACCCTCTTATTCTGTCCTCAGCCAACCTCCACACACTCGCACACTTATGCACATGCACACACACACACGCACATGTACGCATGCACACGCACACACACACGCACATATATGCATGCACACGCATATACACGCACATATATGCATGCACACGCACATACACACACACGTAGCGCACACTTATGCACATACACACACACACACACACACACACACGTTGCTCACATTATGCACATGCACACACACACACACATGTATGCATGCACACGCACATACACACACACGTAGCGCACACTTATGCACATACACATACACACACACACACACACACACGTTGCTCACACTTATGCACATGCACACACACACACACATGTATGCATGCACACGCACATACACACACACACACACTCACGCGCAGCACACTTATGCATATGCACACACATACATGCACGTACACAGATGTATGCACACGTACACTTATGTACATGCACACACAATCACCCTTTGCTTCTCATTTGGAATACGTTCTTTATATTTACAGGGCTTTCTTGATTTTTTGGGGCATATTAATATTTGTTAGGATATATTAAGGGAGACAAACGGCAATGAAATTAAAAAATGCCGAACAAAAACCTAGACTCATTTCATCATTTCAGAATAGAGCAACCTTTGCCTGCTTTTGAAAAGTTTTTTTTTATCCTGTCTATTTATTTTGATTTTATTTTTCTCCTGACCCAAGCCTAGGTTCAACTGGTGAGATACCTGCTCAAACACACCGTGTATCTGTGTGCTGAAATAGAGCAGCACCAGTACAGCAGCAGTGTGAATGCTGTTTACCTGGCAGCAGTGTGAATGCAGTTTACCCTGCAACAGTGTGAATGCTGTTTACCTGGCAGCAGTGTGAATGCAGTTTACCTGGCAGCAGTGTGAATGCTGTTTACCTGGCAGCAGTGTGAATGCAGTTTACCTGGCAGCAGTGTGAATGCTGTTTCCTGGCAGCAGTGTGAATGCAGTTTACCCTGCAACAGTGTGAATGCTGTTTACCTGGCAGCAGTGTGAATGCAGTTTACCTGGCAGCAGTGTGAATGCTGTTTACCTGGCAGCAGTGTGAATGCAGTTTACCTGGCAGCAGTGTGAATGCTGTTTACCTGGCAGCAGTGTGAATGCTGTTTACCTGTCAGCAGTGTGAATGCAGTTTACCTGGCAGCAGTGTGAATGCTGTTTCCTGGCAGCAGTGTGAATGCAGTTTACCCTGCAACAGTGTGAATGCTGTTTACCTGGCAGCAGTGTGAATGCAGTTTACCTGGCAGCAGTGTGAATGCTGTTTACCTGGCAGCAGTGTGAATGCAGTTTACCTGGCAGCAGTGTGAATGCTGTTTACCTGGCAGCAGTGTGAATGCTGTTTACCTGTCAGCAGTGTGAATGCTGTTTACCTGTCAGCAGTGTGAATGCAGTTTACCTGTCAGCAGTGTGAATGCTGTTTACCTGGCAGCAGTGTGAATGCTGTTTACCTGGCAGCAGTGTGAATGCAGTTTACCTGGCAGCAGTGTGAATGCTGTTTACCTGTCAGCAGTGTGAATGCAGTTTACCTGTCAGCAGTGTGAATGCTGTTTACCTGGCAGCAGTGTGAATGCTGTTTACCTGGCAGCAGTGTGAATGCTGTTTACCTGTCAGCAGTGTGAATGCTGTTTACCTGGCAACAGTGTGAATGCAGTTTACCTGGCAGCAGTGTGAATGCAGTTTACCCTGCAACAGTGTGAATGCTGTTTACCTGGCAGCAGTGTGAATGCTGTTTACCTGGCAGCAGTGTGAATGCAGTTTACCCTGCAACAGTGTGAATGCAGTTTACCCTGCAACAGTGTGAATGCAGTTTACCCTGCAACAGTGTGAATGCAGTTTACCTGGCAGCAGTGTGAATGCAGTTTACCTGGCAGCAGTGTGAATGCAGTTTACCCGGCAGCAGTGTGAATGCAGTTTACCCTGCAGCAGTGTGAATGCAGTTTACCTGGCAGCAGTGTGAATGCTGTTTACCTGGCAGCAGTGTGAATGCAGTTTACCTGGCAGCAGTGTGAATGCAGTTTACCCGGCAGCAGTGTGAATGCAGTTTACCCTGCAACAGTGTGAATGCTGTTTACCTGGCAGCAGTGTGAATGCAGTTTACCTGGCAGCAGTGTGAATGCAGTTTACCCTGCAACAGTGTGAATGCAGTTTACCTGGCAGCAGTGTGAATGCAGTTTACCTGGCAGCAGTGTGAATGCAGTTTACCTGGCAGCAGTGTGAATGCAGTTTACCTGGCAGCAGTGTGAATGCAGTTTACCTGGCAGCAGTGTGAATGCAGTTTACCTGGCAGCAGTGTGAATGCAGTTTACCTGGCAGCAGTGTGAATGCAGTTTACCTGTCAGCAGTGTGAATGCAGTTTACCTGGCAGCAGTGTGAATGCAGTTTACCTCCTCCCCGCTGCTGGCCGAAGACTTCAACAGCCACAGTGACACTGGTGAGGCCTGCAGGTTGTGCCATTCGCTGGGCAATGCGGTTATATAGTTATATGCAGTTATATAGTCGGATTAGTCTGTCCCAGAACCTCTGGCAAATAAAGTGAGTCTCTCTCAATTCAATTCAATTCAAAATGCTTTATTGGCATGACATATTTTGCAATACATATTGCCAAAACGTTATGATCACTCAAAATAATAACAATATTACTGTGAATAGTGATATTAGTATGATATCATTATAATACTAATTGTAATAATGATTGTCATTATAATACAATGTTAATAGATAATATAAACATATATTATATAATTAAAACAGATATACTGTATGCAGTATATTTATTCATGGGGGTCACTGCTGTCCCTCGGCTGTGGCAGGTAGCTACATACTGTGCTGCTAAATGTGCACAGCTCCTTTCCTCTCCAAGGAGGATTTGTAATAATTGTGTCTCTGGTATAGCTGGGAAGTTTGGGTATATTTTTTTTCCATTTTGGAAAGAGAAGTTCTCAAATGTATTTGTATTTTTGTATGGTGTGTGTGTGTGTGTGTGTGTGTGTGTGTCTCCATGTCCTGTTTTGTCACAGTGGGAGCACAGTCTCTCTTCTCTGGGCAGCTAGGTCTGTGTGTGTGTGTGTGTGTGTGTGTGTGTGTGTGTGTCTCCATGTCCTGTTTTGTCCTAGTGGGAGCACAGCCTCTCTTCTCTGGGCAGCCAGGTCTGCTGGTGGCACCCGGTCTCTAGAGCCAGTCTGTGCTTGCTGAGTCTGTACTTTGTCAATGTTTATAATTGTTTATAATTCTTCACTGTGGTCAGAAAATCTGCCACAGTGTATTGTCTTTTTAGGGCCAGATAGCATTCTAATTTGTTTTTATTTTGTTTATTTGAATATTTCAATAAGTAATGTAATTTTGTTAATTTTGTTAATAATTTGGTTGATTCTGATTGGTTGGCTTGGTATGCAGCTGTCCTGATGATGGTGTTAGTGGGGGTTAGTGACTGAGCCTCAGGGCTGGATGGTGTTAGTGGGGGTTAGTGACTGAGCCTCAGGGCTGGATGGTGTTAGTGGGGGTTAGTGAACTGAGTCTCAGGGCTGGATGGTGTTAGTGGGGGTTAGTGACTGAGCCTCAGGGCTGGATGGTGTTAGTGGGGGTTAGTGACTGAGCCTCAGGGCTGGATGGTGTTAGTGGGGGTTAGTGACTGAGCCTCAGGACTGGATGGTGTTAGTGGGGGTTAGTGAACTGAGCCTCAGGGCTGGATGGTGTTAGTGGGGGGTTAGTGACTGAGCCTCAGGGCTGGATGGTGTTAGTGGGGGTTAGTAACTGAGCCTCAGGGCTGGATGGTGTTAGTGGGGGTTAGTGACTGAGCCTCAGGGCTGGATGGTGTTAGTGGGGGTTAGTGACTGAGCCTCAGGGCTGGATGGTGTTAGTGGGGGTTAGTGACTGAGCCTCAGGGCTGGATGGTGTTAGTGGGGGTTAGTGACTGAGCCTCAGGGCTGGATGGTGTTAGTGGGGGTTAGTGAACTGAGCCTCAGGGCTGGATGGTGTTAGTGGGGGTTAGTGAACTGAGCCTCAGGGCTGGATGGTGTTAGTGGGGGTTAGTGACTGAGCCTCAGGGCTGGATGGTGTTAGTGGGGGTTAGTGACTGAGCCTCAGGGCTGGATGGTGTTAGTGGGGGTTAGTGACTGAGCCTCAGGGCTGGATGGTGTTAGTGGGGGTTAGTGAACTGAGCCTCAGGGCTGGATGGTGTTAGTGGGGGTTAGTGACTGAGCCTCAGGGCTGGATGGTGTTAGTGGGGGTTAGTGACTGAGCCTCAGGACCAGCTGGTTGAGGGGACTCTTCTCTGGGTTCAGCTCTTGGCATTGCAGGGCTTTGTAATGGTATGGGTGGGGGTCGCTGTTTTTGAAATGTTTCCAAAACTGTACTGCCCTCTTTTGTATTTTGATTAATAATGGATATTGGCCTAATTCTGCCCTGCATGCGTTGCATGTATGCTGTGTCCTGTTGTACTCTGCATGCAGGGTGTTTGTCCCATTGAGCAAATTCTTGCTTTGAAAGTGGACCCCACACCATGTCACACAGGGCAATTGGTTATTATTTGAATTGGCAATTACAGATTCATTCAGATATTTTTAACCTAATTAGAATGAGAATTTTAGTGCTGATTTTTTTCTTTATGGCATAGAATGCCCTGCGTGCCTTCTCTTTCAGTTCATTTATTGCCAGGTTGAAATGTCCAGAAGACCTTATATTCAGACCTAAATAGCTGTAGTTTGGCACAGTGTTCCGTCATTTGTCCCTATTCTGAAATTGTAAGTGTTTCCCTGAGCCCTGGATCTTATTTGGAAAATCATTATCTTCGACTTCAGGGCCCAGGTCTGACGGTATTTCTCAAGCAGATCCAGGCCCTGCTCTCAGCCCTGTGCTGTGGGCTACAGCAGATCCAGGCCCTGCTCTCAGCCCTGTGGGCTACAGCAGATCCAGGCCCTGCTCTCAGCCCTGTGCTGTGGGCTACAGCAGATCCAGGTCATCTGCGTAGAGTAGGAGTTTCACCTCTTTGACCTGTAGCATGAGACCAGGGACTGACAATTGCTCCAACGTAGTAGCCAATTCATTAATATACAGTATATGTTGAATAGAGTTGGGTTTAGGTTGCAGCCCTGTCTCACTCCACGCTCAATTTTCATGCCGCACTTATTGCCTGTGTACAATATCATGTGTTTTACCCCCAAATTGAATCAAGTGCTTTTTGGAAATCTATGAAGCAAGCAAAAAAAAATTTATTTATTTTTTTTTTTTTTTTGGTTAAATATTTTTCTATTAGGGTGTATAGGGAGCAAATATGATGGTAAGGGATATTGGTAAGAATCCAACTTGACTTTTCATCAAGACATTGTGCTTATTAAGGAAGTCTATAAGTCTTGTATTAATAATGCTACAAAGAAACATTCCCCAACCATACTGTTCACAGAAATTGTTGGGATCCAATTTATCTCCACTTCTAAAGATTGGGGTTATAAACCCTTGATTTCGGATGTGAGGGAAGTAACCCACACTCAAAACCAATAATTTCAGAATGGCCTGTTGAAATTTGACACTAGTGTGTTTTAGCATCTCATTTAAGATGCCATCAGGTTTTTCTGGGTTTGAGGACCTGCAGTTTCTCCAGTAGCTCCTGACCAGTAATGGAGGAATCCAGTGGGTTTTGGTTATCTTTCATGGCCAATTCTCGTGATTGTAATTTTTCTTGGATGTGGTTTTGTTCTGATGCTGTGTTGAGATGTATTGTTTCATAGCGTGTTTTGAAGTGTTTAGTCCATATGTCTCCATTTTGAATGGCCAATTCTTCTGGTTTTGATTTATTCAGTGTTTTCTAATTTTCCCAGAATGTGTTAGTATTAATGGACTCCTCAATTAGCGTCAATTGTTGATGAGTATATAAGGCCTTTTTGGTTCTGAGCGTACGTTTGTAGTGTTTTAGTCTCTCACGGTAACAGAGGCACAAATCAGGGTTTAATGGGTGCCTGTGTTTTTGATTCGATAATTTCCTGATTTTCTTATTACATTTTGTCATTCTGTATTCTGTTTTCACTGGCTGATTTGCACCTTCTGTATGTGGAGTGTATGTGGTGTCTAATAATGTTTGAATTTTGTGGGTGCCAATTTCTTTCTGATGTTTTCAGCCCATCTGTATGTATTTGAAAGTTTGAGCAGCTTGTGGGGCTGTGTGTGTGTGTGGTGGTGTTAGTTTCTGTCCTTTTCAGAAACACAGTAATTTGGCTGTGATCGGACAGACGGGTTAGTAGCTTGACAGTAAATGCTCTGAAAGAGGAGGGGTCTACATCGGTGACCATGTAATCAACTGTTCTGCTGCCGAGAGGTGAGCAATCGGTGTATCTTCCTAAAGAGTGGCCCTTCTATCCTCCCAATACAAATGTACAGACTCGGGCTATGACAGAGCTACAGGAGTTCCTTACCGTTTCTGTTGGTAACTGGTAACCTGTCATAGTTATTTCTTTTGAGTGTATTCCAATTGTTGAAGTGGTTTTGGCCACTAATGCAGTTGTCTCCTTCTGTGCTGGTGATATTTTTTTTATCCACTCAGCTTTGTATA
>NC_083767.1:59260396-59262896 GCF_963514075.1 Conger conger | reverse complement strand
GTGTGCACACGTTATTGAATGCGTGAGCGTGCCTGCTGGTGTATAAATACGTGGCTAGGTGTGCGTGCATGTGGGTGTGCTAGTATGCGTGCTCACGCATGTGTGCATGTTTGTGGGAAGCTGTAGCCGGTCAGTACTTCAGCCCCCACCCCCCACCCCCCAGAGAGAAGCAGAGTGGAGCAGATAAGACAGAGGATCCAGGTCATGTCAGATTTTTCACTAAAATCCCTGGCCCAGCAGTGAACCCTGGATCCCATTAAAGCTTTATTTCCGACAGCGTTACGCCGTGGTGAGGATTTACTCCCGTATTCTCTTTCTTCATCATTTTTTTTTTTCCCCCACTTCAGTCCAATCGCTTCAAAGGCCTGCCTCTCCGCGCAGCTGGTTTTGAAAAGCCGGCTTCCATATCTGTTCCCCGGGAAGGAACGGGAGAGAGCGGGCGCGTGAGCGGGTGGCTCCGTGCAAATGTTGCCCTCGGTGTCAGACAGAGGTCAGCCCCAGTCTGTAAGGGTCATCGGTAATGCCTTGACCCCTGGTCCCCGACAGTGATCATCTGTGGCAACACCAGCGGCTATTCAGCGCTGAGCATGTTGAGTACACGCAATTTACAATGGGGAGACGTACAAATGGAGACTGATACAAACAGAGAAGTGGAGGGAGGCGTACGGTTGAAAGTTTGGCGCAAGAAACGGTGCTTTGCGCAAAGGAAACATTGAAAGGGTCAGATTTGCGTAATTTCTAAAGGCTGCCTTCAAGGTCTGTTGGCCAAATTCCTTATGGTTAAGTAATCACGCGACGCAGAAAGCATGAGTCCTTTGTCCTTTCCGTCATTGCATACAGTATAATGTACAGTATCTGGAGAGCCGTTAGAAACTGCTGCTGCATTTTTATGAGAAACTTTATTAAAATGATAATAATTAAAAAATGTTATTAACACAGCATACACTGGATACCTCTCCAGTACAGGCAGAGCTTCATGCGGATATGTCTGTTTTACATTCCTCTCCTAAAGGATGCCATGTCGCTTATTGGTGCATCAATGGTTGTCGGATTCCTCTCGGTGGCTTTTAAAAGCCCTGTAATCCTGGTTTGTATAATTCCCTCAGTCAAATAACCTAAGCGTTTTTTAAAACATTGATAAAATCACGTTATTATGTGATTGCACGTAAAACTCTGTCCGTAGTATGGATGCGTTTAATGTGGGATTAGAGGTTGGGGAGGAGGAGGAGGAGGAGAGATCTGTTGATTGATATGTATTTGGGTTGGAGCTGGGAAAGAGCAAGCTGTTCCAGTGACAGCAGTCCACGCGGGCTGGCATGCACCCTTGTGTGAGTCTCTGCTCATATGTACATGCGTGCACCTGTGCGTCTCTCTGCTCGTACGTACATGCGTGCACCTGTGCGTGTGTCTCTGCTCATACGTACATGCGTGTACCTGTGTGTGTGTCTCTGCTCATACGTACATGCGTGCACCTGTGCGTGTGTCTCTGCTTGTACATACATGCGTGCACCTGTGCATGTGTCTCTGCTCATACGTACATGCGTGCACCTGTGCATGTGTCTCTGCTCATACGTACATGCGTGCACCTGTGCATGTGTCTCTGCTCATACGTACATGTGTGCACCTGTGCATGTGTCTCTGCTCATACGTACATGCGTGCACCTGTGCATGTGTCTCTGCTCATACGTACATGCGTGCACCTGTGCATGTGTCTCTGCTCATACGTACATGCGTGCACCTGTGTGTGTGTCTCTGCTCATACGTACATGCGTGCACCTGTGCGTGTGTCTCTGCTTGTACGTACATGCGTGCTCCTGTGCATGTGTCTCTGCTCATACGTACATGCGTGCACCTGTGCGTGTGTCTCTGCTCATACGTACATGCGTGCACCTGTGCATGTGTCTCTGCTCATACGTACATGCGTGCACCTGTGCATGTGTCTCTGCTCATACGTACATGCGTGCACCTGTGTGTGTGTCTCTGCTCGTACGTACATGCGTGCACCTGTGCGTGTGTCTCTGCTCGTACGTACATGCGTGCACCTGTGTGTGTGTCTCTGCTCACATGTACATGCGTGCACCTGTGCGTGTGTCTCTGCTCATACGTACATGCGTGCACCTGTGCATGTGTCTCTGCTCATACGTACATGCGTGCACCTGTGCGTGTGTCTCTGCTCGTATGTACATGCGTTGTCATATCATGGAATATCTGGTGAAAATACGTGCCGTGTTAATGTGGTCCTGACGTCCGGAGAGGTGCACGGAGCAGTCGGCCGACCCGGCCCAGTCCACTCGGGGGAGTGAAAAGTCGGTCAGGACCGCATGCATATTTCATTTGCCTGATTTCTCTCCATGGCAAGCGGATCCTGACCTCTCCCCTGATCTGGGCTCTGCCGCAGCCAATCCCCCAGCCTCCCACACGCTAACCTTAATTACACGTCAAACAAGGTCAGTGCAAGTTCACTGCACTTTAACCTGCCTCCTCGATCATGGATACAGGC
>NC_083767.1:59245396-59252896 GCF_963514075.1 Conger conger | reverse complement strand
TCGGCCTTGTACAGCCACCCCCCCCCCACTGTATTCAAGCCTCTGCATCCAATACCAAATACAAACGAGGACTTTTCAATGTCATCCGTTAAAACCACAATAGCCCACCCTCCCCCGATCACAGCGGGGACCCGATCATAGTGCCACGATGGCTGGCTCCCATCTCCATGGAAACAGCCGTGGTCTTGTCTCCGTGCCATGGTAAATGGCTGGCATTTATATAGCGCCTTTATCCAAAGCGCTGTACAATTGATGCTTCTCATTCACCCATTCATACACACACTCACACACACACACACACACACCAACGGCGATTGGCTGCCATGCAAGGCACCGACCAGCTCGTCAGGAGCATTTAGGGGTTAGGTGTCTTGCTCAGGGACACTTCGACACAGCCCGGGCGGGGGATCGAACCGGCAACCCTCCGACTGCCAGACGACTGCTCTTACTGCCTGAGCCATGTCGTTGTTCAACAATATGTTGGATTCCACAAGCAGCGTCCATAATTCAGACGCCCTGCCATGAAATCCTGAAGCTAGGAGGGGCATGCCCAAAGACTCAGGGCTTGTATCTCCACAGAACCCCTGACAACATTTAGTTTTTCCTTTTCTAAACTTGTGCAACTTTCCAGCCCCTCGTGCACTTTTTTGATGTCCTTTGCACATGAAAAGTGTCCATTGGCGTCGGGTGGTTCCCTCAGAAGCCTGGCCAGCCTTCCCGAGAGACAGGAGATTGTTTGCGTTCGATGGCAGGTCTCAGACCTTGAGCTCAGCTCCGAGTCACTCTTCTGCAGACTGAACAGGACCTCCGGGCATCTGAGAGACGGGGGTGGGAGAGGGGAAAGTTCTGTCGGTTCTATTTTTCTCTCAAGCGGTCTTCTCTCCCCCCCCCTCCCCCCATGATCCCAATTGCGATAGATCCTGGATCTCTAATCCATGAACGAACATGCCTCTGTTTTTTCCTCGTATGGGACAAATTTGAGGGTCTCCTTTTCTGCCAGAGTTAATGCCTGGGTCTCCTTGTGATTCTCTCTGCTGTTCGCTTCCTCTTGGTCATTTTTTATTTTATTTTATTTTATTTTATTTTATTTTATTTTATTTTTTTAAACTTGCGGTGCTACTGTATCCTCAGTTTCAGTATGGGTGGAGTGGAGATTGTGTTTCGCTGTGATTTTCGGTGTTTCTTACACACCAGCCATGTTCCCGTGGCAGTAACGTCATGTGTACCATGTCAAAATGAACAGACACCAGCTACTCACAAAGTAAAAACTGTATGTAAATATATTGGGTCTTTTGCACAGTATCTCCGTGTTCAGTACCATGTGATCTAAAAGCAAAAGGAAAAAAAAAAGAAAAAAATCTTTATATACGTATGCTCTACATTCCTTTGTCTCATTAACAATTTGCACTTATTTAAAGAGAGTTTTCTTGTGTTCTGGTTAAGGGAGCTGTTTTCAGGCTCTGGCTATGAAAGCCGAAATATTGTATAATATGTATATGTATTTTTCTTCATATGCATATAAATATATGTCTATGTAATTTGCTGTCTGCCTCTTTATTTGACTCTTTTTTAAAAACTATTTTCACTGTTACTGTTCCTCAGTACTGGTATTTGTTGTGACACGTTTGTTGCAGTCAAATATCACGTAGAGCCTGAAAATTTCATTCAAAAGAAAAAAAATATTAATAATTTTTCAGTCAGTCGGCTCTGAAAGGTTGTGTCAAACAGCACGAGCGTGTTTGGGTGACCCGTTGTGAAAAGGTGTCTGATGAGAGCCGTACACTATCTCTGCTGAAGGTGGGACTAAATGAAGCTTCATCACATCACAACTGCCACTATTAAAGGAAGCGCACATCTGTCGACCGTCCGATGAAATAGTTTCAGGATTTCAGTTCTTATGACCTGACCTGATTTATTCATACTTGCCTGTAGTGGGTGCTATGTGTTCATGGGTAAATTGTGAGAATGTGCATGTTAGGGGTCGTGGTCGGTTGCATCTTTCTCTTTTGTAAACTGTCCAACTGATTTTCACAGAGCTCCCCCCCCCCCCCCCCCTGTTTGTGAGAAGGAGGGAGGTCCCTGGGATGTGCAGTCATTCCTGGCGATTACTCCAGCAAGCACGAGAGCAGGGATGTTGTAGTTCATTTGGAAATGGAAAAAAGCTCTGGATTCAAATCAAGGCGAGTTCCTCGGTCCTTGCCAAGTCGGCCGTCCGTCATACGGACCCTGACCGAGGCCCCTTCTCCACACACCACCCTAACATCACTCCCGTCACCACACCCCCCCCATCCCAACAGCCCTCCCAAGTTCTGCTCAATGGCCCGGCAGGGGTCCTCCTCACTAATTAGGGTCACTAATTGGGGGTTGTCCTGGTTGGGGTCCCCCTCCACACCTGCGTGGTCATGTGACACTGAACGAGGTGCCCGGGGTCAAGGGTCAGGGGAGCGGAGAAAGGGGGGAGCCCCTAGATGAGAATAGAACAGGGGGGTGCAGTCCTCGAGGGGTTAATTGCAGCGTGACCCCCTGAGGTGGACAACCCCGAAAGGGCCTTATAACCCCCACCCCCCCCACACACACCCCCCACAGCCACTTCCCCGGCCACTGAAATGATGGCCGTTGTTTTGACACAGTTCACACAACTGACTGACTTCGCCACGGTCGTCTGCATTCCTGAGACCGGACAGATCGCTTTTTTGAGGCGAGCGTCCTCCTTGCACGAATCTCAAATCTCATTAAGGAAATTTGAGCTGAGAAAATCGAGTGGTCCGGTCCAGCTTGGGTCTTCAGCGTGATCGTAGTTTGAGAATCTTATTAACGTCCAGTTCAGTAGCGTAGGCAGAAATGTATAGTATGTAGTTTCAACCTGAGGAAAGTATCACCTTTTATACATAATCCCATAGTCCTATTTCAAGGTACCATAATGTTTGGGACAAGTGGCTTCACACGTGTTTGTGTTTAGTCAGGTGTGTTCAATCGCTTCCATAGCGCCGGTGTACAAGACTTTTCTGTGTCTACTCTTGACTCTAGGCGTTTGGAGTCTGTTATTAACATTTGTCAACATTGATCCGACAAATGAGAAACATTCTTCAGGAGCTAGGCATGGATGTGTCAGCGTCCACAGAAGACTTTAATTCAGATTCAGAGACTTAATTGCAAGGTGCAAACCACTAGTTAGCTGCAAAAACAGGATGGGCAGATGACAGCTTGCTAAGTACCTAAAAGAGTTCGGGGGAAAAGGTATTGTGAACAGACGAGTCCAAGATTCACTTGTATCAGTGTGATGACCATAACAACGTGTGGAGACCAACAGGTTTGGCCATGTACGGCTGCCACAGGCACTGGATCACCTGTCGCCATCGATGATGTCACTGCTGATAGCATTTTGGAGTGACAGAAGCATTTTATCTGCTGAAGTTCAACCGAATGCCACCAAACTCATTGGACGGCGCTTCATCCTACAGCGTGACAATGATCCCAAACATACTGCATACTGCCACAAAGGAGTTTTTCAAAGCCAAAGCAGATGATGGCTGCAGTACAGGCCTCGTAGGGCATCACCAGAGAACGTACTGAGTGTAATATGGTTAGCTCAGCTAGTTCGCTAGTAAGCACGGATGGTGCAGTGAAAGCGAAGGCTGGTAGCAGGTTACCGCGACAACACTCCCCGATGACGTAACCCTCAAATTCAAAAGAACGTTGTTGCCCTTGGCTAGAGGCGAGTTGGTCTTTAGCTGATTGGTAACGCGTTCGTTCAACAAATAATTTGGACAAGTGAGAGGCCGGGGTTCAAATCCCACCTCGGACTCAGGCGATTTCTCACCTGTTACATCAGCACCCGATGACGTTTATGGGTGAAGGATTCCAAGCAGTCATTGCGTAAGGATATGCAACTACGGTCTAAACATGACTAGTTTAATTTACATTAACATTAATATGTCCCAAACATTATGGTGCCCTGAAATGGGTGACTATGTATAAAAAGTTCTGTAGTTTTCTACATGGTGAAATCAACGTGCACAGTACCAAATTTATTCGCCCCAAATATTATGGAGTTCACACTGTGTATATACACAGTATAGAGGTCAATAAACTAAACATAAAAATAAAACTACAATATGACCTGATCATTGACATCAATAATTATTTTGTGTGTTAGCAACTAATCAAAAGAGGAAAATGTAAGCTTTCTAGGGATACCAAAAGTTATGTCTCTACTCCAGATATCAAGGGAGTTGTGTCCCATTTCATTTTGAGTGCCACCAAACTGTGTCTTTGAGAAAAACAGCTTCAAAGTTCTATGAGTTACATGAGGCTGGGAGACTTCCGACAATGGGCTAATGAAACTCTGGGGCTATTCATCTTATCTATAAACCCTTTAAAACCATTTTTTTTTAAATCTGAACATTTACTCTTGACATACAGACCATGAAAGCAAATACATCTACATGTAGCCACAAACGCAGCCGATGTGGTTGTTTGTGACTGGTGAACAGTGACAAGCTGACTAGCTTCCAAACAATGCACAAACTCTGGTATTTCTTTCACTTTGACATCTTGCATTTAAAAGTTTAAAAACGGTATTTTTTATTTTGAATTAGACATTAAGACATGCAGATTGTGAAAGCCAATATATATCTCTACAAAATGAAGATGAAAGCCTAAAACCTAGACGTCGCTTTCTGTGAAATTGGCTGTCGTGACTTATGACTGATTAGGACGGAACGGGTCACATATTCACGGGCATAGAAAATGTCTGCAGCGTGCGCAGTTTAAAACCGCGTAAGAGCTTCAGGATTCAGTGCATTCCGTCCTGCTGAACTCAATTTTCTTTTCCAATTTCGCTCGTCCAAGGATGTAGCTTCCTAACGTAAGCCCGTATCCGCAAGCTAAAATGTCAATTACGGCTGCCTTTTGTCTGCCCGTCCTCTCGCTGCCTTTTGCACACAGAGTCTGTATGAGTCAGAGTTAGCTGTACCGTAGGTCCAGGAGACACAATGCACCAGCATTTTTCCTTCTGTCACCCCTGCAAGGCAGTACCCTTGACTGCCTGCCTACAATAGACAAGGTGCTGGACTAGCCCTCACCTTCATTCCTGTTATTTTAACCTTCCCGATTGCACAGCGTAAGAGAACAATCTCTCACAGCCATCCTTCATCCTCGTCCCTCGGTCTGGACTTTGCCATTTTCAAGGAAAACAGGCAAAGAATCCTGCAGGAATGAGGGTCCAACCCCTCCCCCACAACAAAGAGTTACACAGTGCTGAACACTCTCTGTACACTGGCTGCCTCAGAGTTACACAGTGCTGAACACTCTCTGCAGACTGGCTGCCTCAGAGTTCCACAGTGTTGAACACTCTCTGTACACTGGCTGCCTCAGAGTTCCACAGTGCTGAACACTCTCTGCAGACTGGCTGCCTCAGAGTTCCACAGTGTTGAACACTCTCTGCAGACTGGCTGCCTCAGAGTTCCACAGTGCTGAACACTCTCTGCAGACTGGCTGCCTCAGAGTTCCACAGTGTTGAACACTCTCTGTACACTGGCTGCCTCAGAGTTCCACAGTGCTGAACACTCTCTGCAGACTGGCTGCCTCAGAGTTACACAGTGCTGAACACTCTCTGCAGACTGGCTGCCTCAGAGTTCCACAGTGTTGAACACTCTCTGTACACTGAGTGCCTCAGAGTTCCACAGTGGAGCAGGATCTGTACACATCTTTTACTTTTTAAAAATATACCGTATAAGTACGACGATAAGAAACTTTGTATACTGACATTTAGTTCACTGAAGTATGATTTAATACCATATTTTTGGAAGTATACTTTTTAAAATTACATTTTCATCTCTTGAAATTAAACACAGAAACTATAAATGCACTTGAAACATTTTTGTATTTTTAATATACTTACTTATAATACTTATAATGCACTATTTATTTGGGTTCCACAGTTGCGCATGCACTGTTCATTGGCTGCATCAAAGTTCCACAGTGGATAATGTTCTATTGTGCCTGCATCAATTGGCCATGGAGTTTTGGCTTGGTGTCTTCCGGATATATCAGCCTGTCTCAGATCAATGCATGGTCTATGCTGTATGATCCTGGATTCCTCTCACCCCTGGTTTAATGCATGCATTTATACATTCACTGAGCATTTTATTGAAAATAAGTAGGTACACCTACTTATTCATGCAATTATCTAATCGGCCAATTGTGTGGCAGCAGTGCAATGCATAAAATAATGCAGATACGGGTCAGGAGCTTCAGTTAATGTTCAACCTTCAGAATGGGGACAAATTGTGATCTCAGTGATTTCGACCATGGCATGATTGTTGCTGGTTTTATTTTGTCACAGTTTTTATTATGTTATGAATATGAATTTCAACGCACACTTCAACATCTCAACAGTGTGGATGGGGTTAATAAGTCTAATAGGGTATGTGATATGGGTCAAATACTTCATTTGAAATAGTTACTTTAACATTTAGGACAGTAAAAATGTCCAGATTACTACAGATTTCAAAGGAACATCCACACACACACACACACACATACACACACTCACACACAAACACACACTCACACACACATACACATACACACACACACACACGCACTCATACACTCACACACACACACCACACACACACACACACTACACACACACACATGCACGCACACACACACACACATACACACACACAGACACACACCACACACACACACATACTCACACTCGCACATACACACACACCACACACACACATGCACGCACACACACACACACACACACACACACACACAGACACAGGTAAAACACTTCACCACTTCATCTACCTTTACAAACCCAGTCCAGCGTTCCAGAAGCAGGGCTTTGGTCAATGGGCTGATTGGGTTTTGTGTGTGCGGGAATTATCTCTGGAGAGCCCTGAGAAAACCTCGCCTGGAGACGCCAAGCAGAGCAGAGAGGTGCCATGAAGAGAAGGTCGGAGGACACCGCACAAAGAATTACATTTCTTTTTTTTTCCCTCAATGTAGAGCTCTTTTTACACTCTTAGAAAGACTCCACTTCCTGTTTAATCTGTGTTGAGGAGGAAAATACTGGCCGCACAGGGTGAACATTGATGGCTTCTTTCAGGGGCACTCCACTGAGTCTCTGCTTCACAGAGATGCCTTCTCTGCAGCACTAGAACAAAGCATGCATGTTCTGATGGCCAGGTCAGGTGCCAGTCAGGACAGAACTGCATCCTTTATTCCTGAAGCAATGCACGCGTTGATAAGAGCAAGAAAGCTGACCCTGACTCCGACCTTGTACTGCGTACTTTGCCTTGCATGCAAAATGATACAAAAATGTGGGCACCCCTGGTCATTAAGCCTTTTACAATTAATATCTAAGCGAACGGCAGCAAACCTGACCTCTAAATGGTACAATGTTAAACGAGACACATTTCGTCCAATTGTACACCAGTCTGTAGCGTAGTGGTTAAGGCACATGAATAGGACCCGCGA
>NC_083767.1:59232896-59240396 GCF_963514075.1 Conger conger | reverse complement strand
TTGAGGCCGCCACAAAGGGAGGCAGAGTGTCTGCTTCATAAGGCCGCCTGTAACATAGCCTGTGAGAGGGCCGGTCTCCCATTGAGGCCGCCACAAAGGGAGGCAGAGTGTCTGCTTCATAAGGCCGCCTGTAACATAGCCTGTGAGAGGGCCGGTCTCCCATTGAGGCCGCCACAAAAGGAGGCAGAGTGTGGCTTCATAAGGCCTGCCTGTAACATAGCCTGTGAGAGGGCCGGTCTCCCATTGAGGCCGCCACAAAAGGAGGCAGAGTGTCTGCTTCATAAGGCCGCCTGTAACATAGCCTGTGAGAGGGCCGGTCTCCCATTGAGGCCGCCACAAAAGGAGGCAGAGTGTCCGCTTCATAAGGCTGCCTGTAACATAGCCTGTGAGAGGGCCGGTCTCCCATTGAGGCCGCCACAAAAGGAGGCAGAGTGTGGCTTCATAAGGCCGCCTGTAACATAGCCTGTGAGAGGGCCGGTCTCCCATTGAGGCCGCCACAAAAGGAGGCAGAGTGTCTGCTTCATAAGGCTGCCTGTAACATAGCCTGTGAGAGGGCCGGTCTCCCATTGAGGCCGCCACAAAAGGAGGCAGAGTGTCTGCTTCATAAGGCCGCCTGTAACATAGCCTGTGAGAGGGCCGGTCTCCCATTGAGGCCGCCACAAAAGGAGGCAGAGTGTCTGCTTCATAAGGCCGCCTGTAACATAGCCTGTGAGAGGGCCGGTCTCCCATTGAGGCCGCCACAAAAGGAGGCAGAGTGTCCGCTTCATAAGGCTGCCTGTAACATAGCCTGTGAGAGGGCCGGTCTCCCATTGAGGCCGCCACAAAAGGAGGCAGAGTGTCCGCTTCATAAGGCCGCCTGTAACATAGCCTGTGAGAGGGCTGGTCTCCCATTGAGGCCGCCACAAAAGGAGGCAGAGTGTCTGCTTCATAAGGCCGCCTGTAACATAGCCTGTGAGAGGGCCGGTCTCCCATTGAGGCCGCCACAAAAGGAGGCAGAGTGTCTGCTTCATAAGGCCGCCTGTAACATAGCCTGTGAGAGGGCCGGTCTCCCATTGAGGCCGCCACAAAAGGAGGCAGAGTGTCTGCTTCATAAGGCCGCCTGTAACATAGCCTGTGAGAGGGCCGGTCTCCCATTGAGGCCGCCACAAAGGGAGGCAGAGTGTCTGCTTCATAAGGCCGCCTGTAACATAGCCTGTGAGAGGGCCGGTCTCCCATTGAGGCCGCCACAAAAGGAGGCAGAGTGTCTGCTTCATAAGGCCGCCTGTAACATAGCCTGTGAGAGGGCTGGTCTCCCATTGAGGCCGCCACAAAAGGAGGCAGAGTGTCCGCTTCATAAGGCCGCCTGTAACATAGCCTGTGAGAGGGCCGGTCTCCCATTGAGGCCGCCACAAAAGGAGGCAGAGTGTGGCTTCATAAGGCTGCCTGTAACATAGCCTGTGAGAGGGCCGGTCTCCCATTGAGGCCGCCACAAAAGGAGGCAGAGTGTCTGCTTCATAAGGCCGCCTGTAACATAGCCTGTGAGAGGGCCGGTCTCCCATTGAGGCCGCCACAAAAGGAGGCAGAGTGTCAGCTTCATAAGGCCGCCTGTAACATAGCCTGTGAGAGGGCCGGTCTCCCATTGAGGCCGCCACAAAAGGAGGCAGAGTGTCTGCTTCATAAGGCCGCCTGTAACATAGCCTGTGAGAGGGCCGGTCTCCCATTGAGGCCGCCACAAAAGGAGGCAGAGTGTCCGCTTCATAAGGCTGCCTGTAACATAGCCTGTGAGAGGGCCGGTCTCCCATTGAGGCCGCCACAAAAGGAGGCAGAGTGTCTGCTTCATAAGGCTGCCTGTAACATAGTCTGTGAGAGGGCCGGTCTCCCATTGAGGCCGCCACAAAAGGAAGCAGAGTGTCCGCTTCATAAGGCCGCCTGTAACATAGCCTGTGAGAGGGCCGGTCTCCCATTGAGGCCGCCACAAAAGGAGGCAGAGTGTCTGCTTCATAAGGCCGCCTGTAACATAGCCTGTGAGAGGGCCGGTCTCCCATTGAGGCCGCCACAAAAGGAGGCAGAGTGTCCGCTTCATAAGGCTGCCTGTAACATAGCCTGTGAGAGGGCCGGTCTCCCATTGAGGCTGCCACAAAAGGAGGCAGAGTGTCTGCTTCATAAGGCTGCCTGTAACATAGTCTGTGAGAGGGCCGGTCTCCCATTGAGGCTGCCACAAAAGGAGGCAGAGTGTCTGCTTCATAAGGTTGCCTGTAACATAGTCTGTGAGAGGGCCGGTCTCCCATTGAGGCCGCCACAAAAGGAAGCAGAGTGTCCGCTTCATAAGGCCGCCTGTAACATAGCCTGTGAGAGGGCCGGTCTCCCATTGAGGCCGCCACAAAAGGAGGCAGAGTGTCTGCTTCATAAGGCCGCCTGTAACATAGCCTGTGAGAGGGCCGGTCTCCCATTGAGGCCGCCACAAAAGGAGGCAGAGTGTCCGCTTCATAAGGCTGCCTGTAACATAGCCTGTGAGAGGGCCGGTCTCCCATTGAGGCCGCCACAAAAGGAGGCAGAGTGTCAGCTTCATAAGGCCGCCTGTAACATAGCCTGTGAGAGGGCCGGTCTCCCATTGAGGCCGCCACAAAAGGAGGCAGAGTGTCTGCTTCATAAGGCCGCCTGTAACATAGCCTGTGAGAGGGCTGGTCTCCCATTGAGGCCGCCACAAAAGGAGGCAGAGTGTCTGCTTCATAAGGCCGCCTGTAACATAGCCTGTGAGAGGGCCGGTCTCCCATTGAGGCCGCCACAAAAGGAGGCAGAGTGTCAGCTTCATAAGGCCGCCTGTAACATAGCCTGTGAGAGGGCCGGTCTCCCATTGAGGCCGCCACAAAAGGAGGCAGAGTGTGGCTTCATAAGGCCGCCTGTAACATAGCCTGTGAGAGGGCCGGTCTCCCATTGAGGCCGCCACAAAAGGAGGCAGAGTGTCCGCTTCATAAGGCCGCCTGTAACATAGCCTGTGAGAGGGCCGGTCTCCCATTGAGGCCGCCACAAAAGGAGGCAGAGTGTCTGCTTCATAAGGCCGCCTGTAACATAGCCTGTGAGAGGGCCGGTCACCCATTGAGGCCGCCACAAAAGGAGGCAGTCCGGCCGGGCGGCCGCAGAGGAGGGCACCGGGGGAGGAATAGAGAGAGGAAGGGAGAGACGGAGGAGGTGTGTTGTGGATGGAGGGAGGGAGGAGGGGGGGCGGATAAGGGAAGCACGGAAGAGGAGAGGAGAAGAGAGGAGTGGGGAGGAGTCTTTATTTCAGAATCGACTCCGGTTATTCACTCCGTCTGCTTTTTAAAAAAAAAACTTGTCGGTTCCTCATCATGCCCTCGGAGTCGAGGTCACGGTGAAATGAAACTTTTTCAAAAAGAGGAAATGAAACCACAGAATGAGAGGCAAACAACTACAGGAGCACAATGCGGACAGGCACAGCTGCAGTCCTGTGCCACCGTCTCGAGCCTTTACGCTTTTCTATCCTCCTGCAACCTCTCACCCCCAAACTTCCAGATGATCTACTTCTGGGTATTTCTTCTTTTTTAGAGGGGGGTGGGGGGGCGAGATGGCGGCGGCAGGACGGTCACATGACCTGTGTTCGTCAGTTCTGAAAACTTGGCTGCAATCAAGAATGCACAGGTGGCCCAGGCTGGGAAGTAGAGCGGAGCCAGGGGGGGGGGGGGGGGGGTGAGGGGGTGCATTCAGGAAGAGAGGAGGGGGGTAGGGGCTTCAAACAGCACCCCTCTGTTCCCCCGGCTCTCCCGAAAAAAGGGCCGAAGATGACTTTGTGGACAACATGTCCGCCTTCAGGCCCTGGGTGTGACACTGCGCTGTCTGGGCAGAGGGCCTGTGAGGGGCTTCAGCCCCCAGTCTCAGCCCAAAACCCCACATCTGTCTCTCTGTCCCTCATACGCACTCTCTCTGTCTCTCATACGCACTCTCCCTCTCTCTGTCTCTCTGTCCCTCATACGCACTCTCTCTGTCTCTGTCCCTCATACGCACTCTCCCTCTCTCTGTCCCTCATACGCACTCTCCCTCTCTCCCTCTCTCTGTCCCTCATACTCACTCTCCCTCTCTCTGTCTCTCTGTCCCTCATACGCACTCTCCCTCTCTCTGTCTCTCTCACACACTCTCCCTCTCTCTGTCCCTCATACGCACTCTCCCTCTCTCTGTCTCTCTCACACACTCTCCCTCTCTCTGTCTCTCTGTCCCTCATACGCACTCTCCCTCTCTCTGTCTCTCATACGCACTCTCCCTCTCTCTGTCTCTCATACACACTCTCCCTCTCTGTGTCTCTCTCACACACTCTCCCTCTCTCTGTCTCTCTGTCCCTCATACGCACTCTCCCTCTCTCTGTCTCTCTGTCCCTCATACGCACTCTCCCTCTCTCTGTCTCTCTGTCCCTCATACGCACTCTCCCTCTCTCTGTCTCTCATACACACTCTCCCTCTCTCTGTCTCTCTCACACACTCTCCCTCTCTCTGTCTCTCTCACACACTCTCCCTCTCTCTGTCTCTCTCACACACTCTCCCTCTCTATGTCTCTCATACACACTCTCCCTCTCACACACACACTCTCTCACACACACTCTCCCTCTCTCTCACACACTCTCCCTCTCTCTGTCTCTCTCACACACTCTCCCTCTCACACACACACACTCTCTCACACACTCTCCCTCTCTCACACACACACACTCTCTTGCTCTCTCACACACACTCTCCCTCTCTCACACACACTCTCCCTCTCACACACACACACTCTCTCACACACACTCTCCCTCTCTCTCACACACACTCTCCCTCTCTCTCACACACTCTCCCTCTCACACACACTCTCCCTCTCTCTCACACACACTCTCCCTCTCTCTGTCTCTCTCACACACTCTCCCTCTCACACACACACTCTCTCACACACTCTCCCTCTCTCACACACACACACTCTCTTGCTCTCTCACACACACTCTCCCTCTCACACACACACACTCTCTCACACACACTCTCCCTCTCTCTCACACACTCTCCCTCTCACACACACTCTCCCTCTCTCTCACACACACTCTCCCTCTCTCTCACACACTCTCCCTCTCACACACACTCTCCCTCTCTCTCACACACACTCTCCCTCTCTCTCACACACACTCTCCCTCTCTCTCACACACTCTCCCTCTCACACACACTCTCCCCCTCACACACACTCTCTCTCCCTCACACACACTCTCTCCCTCCCTCTCACACACACTCTCCCCCTGTCTCACACACTCTCCCTCTCACACACACTCTCCCTCTCACACACACTCCCTCTCCCTCTCACACACACTCTCCCTCTCTCTCACACACTCTCCCCCTCTCACACACACCCTCTCCCTCTCTCACACACACCCACTGTCTTTCCAATTCCATCTCTCCTCCTCCCCACACACCCTTCCTCCCTTCTTCCTTGTGGCGGAGGGAAAAAAAGAAGAAAAAAAAAAAGGAAGGAAGAAAGAAAGAGGGCAATCTTTCGAACCCGCACAGCGGTCCAATTAAAGGGCATTTTCTGCGCTGTGTGTCGGGGGCCGGGCCTTGAAGCGGTGCGCTCAGTCGGTGCGGGGGGGGGGCGGGGGGCGCAGTGGGTAATGCCGGTCTGGGGCACACAGATGTGTGAGCGTGGGACGGGGCCTGCTGAGACGGGTCGTGACCTTTACAGAACTGGTGCTTCTGCATGTCAGAACTAATGCGGGTCAGAGCCCACCTGCAGCCCGGGAAAAGGGCGGGTGCCTGTGTGTGTGTGTGTGTGTGTGTGTGGGTGGGTGGGTGTGTGTGTGGGGCGGGGGGGGTTGGGGGGGGTCACCCAGCTGGGAGAGAAGTATAACTGGATGGAGAGAGGGACCGTAGAGCTCACAGCGGAGGTATAGAGGGGGCTAGATGAGAAGCCATAGGGGTCGACAGGGCGCCACAGATGCACTGGTGAGTTTGCTTCACTTTCCAAAGGCTTGTATGGTGCAGCCAATCCTGTGCAGGGCTGGATTTCAGAATCGCGTGATGCCAGTTTTAATGAACAAGTGATGATTATTCCCAACGTTTCGTCACAATATGTAACTGTCGCTTTACCGCGCTGCATCCTTTTAGCCGTTGTTTGTCGATTTCCTTTGTTTGTGTTTGTGTTTGCTGGCCTGAGGCAGCTGGTTTTATTTAGTTGTCTTGAACTGAGGTAAAAGGGGGAGGGGGGGAGTTGGAAAAGGAGAGAGAGACAGGACCTGCCTTCAGCAGAAGACAACCATTTTTTTTTGAGTCAGCTCAATGTAATCTGTGATGTGTTTCTTACCATGTCACTGAATAGATGTGTAAAAAAGCAATGTCTGATGCATTGGTCAGATCTTTTGTTGATTTCAACCCCAGAGGCCTTCCTATTCAAGGTTAAGGTGTGAGTCACAGCGTTATAACAGATCTATCTTCTCACTGGGCCACCACCATTGACAGGAAGTGCAGGAAGGGCGGGCTGTAGCATGGCGGTTAATGTACATGACTGGGACACACAAGGTCAGTGACTGGATCCCCGGTGTAGCCACAATAAGATCCGCGCAGCCGTTGGGCCCCTGAGCAAGGCCCTTAACCCTGCATTGCTCCAGGGGGAGGATTGTCTCCTGCTTAGTCTAATCAACTGTACGTCGCTCTGGATAAGAGCGTCTGCCAAATGCCAGTAATGTAATGTTTTAGTAATCCACTGGATTACCAATTCTTCCTGAGCAACAAACCAAGCTGGTGTATTGACCACTGGTAACAAATAAATGCCCAGTTCTCTACTCTCCCACACCAAGAAGCACAGGAATTCCTGGGCTGTGTGGATCGCAGTCAGGAGCAGGGTCACATCACAAGGACATGCATTGTTGTGTCCATTTTTACAGTCCAAATGGCAAAAATACCTGAGCTGCACGCTGCGTTCCTGCATTCTCCATCTTTTATAAAGATGGGCGTGCTTTGCAGCGTGCGGGGTTGGTTATATTGCAGCGTGCACCAGTGCCGTCAACCGTGTACACGCTATGCCAAAGTGTGTGTTTTGGGGGGAAACAAACAGATGTTTTGTTAAAAGAAAGAAAACAATATGGTGCAGGATGAAAATGAATTAACAGTTGTTGGGTTTTTTTGTAGGTAAAAGAGATAAAGACAGAAATAGGCTTTGTTTATTTGACTGGAGAGCAATGAAATTAGATTTCTAAGAACAATGGGTTGATGTTAAAAAAAAGCTATTTCTGTATTTTTAAATCTTTTCAAAGCTCAGCTCTGCCTGAGTCAAACATCATCTGCTCTTCTGTATTTTTTTGTTTTTATCTTTCCTCAAACACAAAATATCCACTGTATACCACTATTGTTGTGTATCATGTGACAGCTCTCCACCACTCACAGACATGCTTTGTGGGATTCGTAGAGATCGGAGAGGTACGACTGGGTAGAAATACTGACAGAGCTGTAAAGAGGGCGATCCAGAATACAAATGAAATCGCTGTAATATCAGGATAGAACCCAC
>NC_083767.1:59195396-59227896 GCF_963514075.1 Conger conger | reverse complement strand
AAACTAAACGGATGACATTTATTTTTCATTCCGGCCCTGAGGATTATTCTAATTTAGTTTAGAAATTCAGTGAAATGGGGCATGTTATTCAAACTGTAAAAAAGGATTAAGCAGCTCGTTTCACATAGTATTTATTTCATTTTTTTTGACATTATGCTCGGTTTTCAGAAGCAAACTGAATTTAGTGCGCAATGAATTTGTGTCCAGAGGTTATCTTTAAACCCAATAGTAACCGAGTGCTCGTACCCGTGTCTACTTTTTATTTTGTATTGAGTATCTATTGTCAGAATACAGCAATATCTTCTTCAGAACAAAGAAAAGTAAACAATATAAGCACATATCAGACATAACATTTATAAAATCAATACTTAGATAACCGAATGATAGAAAAAAAAATCTAATTCATCTCTTTATGAATCAAGATATTTATTACAAAATAAAAACCCGCGGAGATTATTTAAACGACATTTGGTGTTGCCTAGCCACACACAGTTTTATTTATTTATATATTTTTACTTTGTAGTCGGTAGGGTGCATAGGCATATAGGCTTCATTAGAATGAACACAGTAGTTACTGAGTAAGTTTCGTTTTATTTTTCTAATTTTTCTTGCCACCAATTCTGATTATGACTTGATTTAGATTCAAAGCAGAGACAATTTCAATGCTTAGTCGATGAAAAAATTATTGACATTAATATTCTCTTTTTCTCCTGCGGGAGATGCGTGGCTTTATTGTGGTTATTATAATTCTTATTATTACTCTTATTGTTATTCTTATTTTATTTTATTTATTTTTTATCATTAGTAAATTATTATTATTATTATTATTATTATTATTATTATTAGTATTATTATTATTATTATTATTTAGAATGACAAAACACTGACCATTGACGGTCGTTGCATATCAATATGGTAACTAAAACTTAAACAACTCTGATTGTTGTTTCTACGGTGTTTGTGTTCTTGCTCTGGCTATTGGCGTTAAAGATCACATAAACAAACCATTTTATGAAAAATATATTTATTAAAAATTTCTTTTTTTATTGTGTTTCTCAGCTTATTTAGCTGTTCGGAACAAGCTCAACTTTTTATTTAAACATGTTCACGGCCTTATTGAGATTTCTTTGTGTGCCCGTAGAATAAAAACTACAGTTCGATGTAGTCTCAGTCTCTTGATCAATCTCAGCCTCTTGATTCCTGTAGGCCTAATTAATAATGACGCATACTCACATTTGTAGCTCTTTGGAACTTTTTGCTGCTGTTGTTACTATTATTCTATGCAAATAATTGTAGCCGATTCATATAGGCCTATTGTAAATGTGGTTTTAATCATTATTAGGCCAATTTTTTATATATATATATATATATATATATATATATATATATATATATATATATATATATATTATTATTATTATTATTATTATTATTATTATTATTATTATTGTTATTTTATTGTAAAGATATAAACATGACAGGTGTAGGCCTGTATGAATACATTTTGTCTGTATGGTCTCTAATAGCATATTCTGGGCTGCATTTTGCCAAATGTCAATACTCAGATTGGAAATGAAGACGCAGCATGTCGGTTACTTTTTTCCTCTAACGGGACTGCTACAGTAGGCCTGCTCGGTGTATAGGCCTGTCTTTTTAACGTAACCATAATATTTATAGCTAACGCAACAAACCGGTCAAATAAATATTAATTGGGTAAGCGTCAGCACCGTGATTTAAAAACATGTTAGTCATATCTGTAATCAAAGGTGTTAACTCCGAAGCAAATTATTTTCTCTAAATGTTTATGTTTGTCACTCAAAATCCGCCCATCCTCGCTTTGATATACAGTGGAAACTATTCAGTATTCCACACGACTGGGTGCGCGAAGCTTTAGTAGGCTGCCCGGTAACTGCGTGGTAATCAATACGTTTTAAAATAATAATAATAATAATAATAATAATAATAATAATAATAATAATAATAATAATAATAATAACCAGTCTTCAAAATGCAAAACTTTCATCCAAAAGTATCATTGCTAATAACAAAGTATCGTAGTAGCTAATCAAATCCTGGAGCCAGTGGCTAACGACAAAAAAGGGTACCTCACTCAAAAAGGTTTGCACGCGTTCGCTCCGTGTGGGCGAGATGAGGTCAGGTTCAAATCAAATCCTCCTCGTCAGCGCTCCTGGACATTTCCATGCTTAACCGAGTGGTTACCCAGATAGCAGGTGACTCCAGACCGGATATGTACCGGACCGGCTGACATAATCAACAGAACAGACCCAGAGCCGCCTGCTGCCCAGGTGAGGCAATGGACTCCTAATCGATTGCGCTCTGCACGCGCGGGTTCTAATCTCACCTTTGTCGTCAGTGGTATTTTGGGGGTATATAAACCTCCAACACTTATCTGTGTTGTCCATAACAGACGTTGTTATACAACCTCAAACTTGCACTGATTCTCCATCATGGTTGTAGATAAAGTTTCGAGACGTACATTGCACATACATACTGCCATTTCTTGCTTCGGAAAATGTCACTTCGAGACTCATCAGTAAATACACCCTCGCTCTGATCTATTTGAGCGCTTGTTTAGCATTCCCAACCCTTGATGTTCTATATACATTTCCCCTGAACGGCACCAGGTGGGCACATACGACGAGGTGGCCGAGTGGTTAAGGCGATGGACTGCTAATCCATTGTGCTCTGCACGCGTGGGTTCGAATCCCATCCTCGTCGACGGTGCTATTTTAGGGTCTATAAACCTTATTGGATTTGTTCAACACTTGTCCTGTAGACTTGCGTCTTGGTCCTACATCATATACGTTCAAGGGTAATGTAATGCATCTCCTGTGGATTTATGAATTCAATTTGGCCGTACTCCATTTCATAAACGCGATTTACGACTCGATTAGTGAATCTAGCATTGAGTCATCTCGGATTAAATGTGGGTGTAATTGAATCTGAGTGTACCCGCTCTGTTATAAACGCCCGGTTAATCGCATGCCAAAAAAGGATCATACTCCTTAAGAAGACGGAGGCGGAGCTCTGCCAGTGCCCGCTTCAAAATTGAGGAAAGTATGTTATGGAGTCCACAAAGTTCCAAAAAGTTTTTTTTAAATCTTCGGGGTACAAATTGAAAAATAATGCGGATAATATCGCCAACAATAATTTTGTACGAATGGGATGAAACCAAATGCAAAATATCTGCAGCCGATATGGCCGTTTTAATAGACCCACTTAATACAGGTTAGAGAGCAAATAAGATCTTGTATTAGCGAAAGGCCTGTAATAAAGGTTGTGCGTGTTAGCATTACAATGAACCCTGCGTGCTAGGCCAGTACTCGGCCACACAATTGAATCCCAAACCTAAGGAATCACATTTCAATTACGATCTATGATATTTTACAAAGCAGTTATAAATGAACGGATACGTAGACAATGATAGCCAAGGTGCAAGCATTGCGAAATTACCAGAATAGCAATGCGAACGACGGACATGTGCTTGCTCGCGGGTATGAATAGGGGAGAGGGAGGGTTCAGGTTTCCTGCTCCCTATTCAATAGACCGGCGAAAGCTAAATATAAGCAAACTACGTAGCATTGAAATCTGCGTTCAAATGATGTGTTTCATTGTTTAAATACATAGCTATATGCTAAATGCGATGACATTTCAATTAGTAAAAAGAGCTTTTTTGCGTTTTTAGATCGTCGAGTCTTCCCGACTGGTGCGATTTAAAAATCCGACTCAACTGGCATGACTTTAACTTATGAACTTGACTACAAATAGGATACATTCGTGTAATCGGTGGAATATCGATAGCAACCTGTTAACGCAATTGTGGAAAAACCCACACGCTCGAACGTTTGGTACAGGGACCATCAAATCACGTCCCTCGAGGTCAGAGGACTGCTAGTTTCCCACCCAGTCAGGTGTGCACACAGTTTGGCCAATGGGTAGTACTAATTGTTCAGCTAATTACCTGGGAGAAAAGAAAACCAGGGCCAGATTTGGATTTGAGGTCCAGATTTGAGGATAGATAACATCATCTCTGTTGATTCGTTTGGTCTGACCGTGCACTGGTAACTAGCCTACAATATCGAAAGTAATGGACTGTACTCAGTGTTTTTGCCTCATGACCCTCAGTGACCACTGTAGTCTGTTTTCTGTTTCATTCACTATCATTCGTTCGTTTTGCCTGTGCTCCGTTTAGTGTCTCCGCATGCCACTCCATATATGTACTTCCTTCCAGTCTCTTGCCATTCATTTTACCTGTTCCTCATTTTGTGCTTGTTAGTAGTGTATTTAAACCTGTCCTTTTCGGTTTCACCTTGCTGGTTTGTCTCTTCTGGTTTCCGAATTCTGCCCTCGTATTCCTTTTTGTGATTCTGTTCCCTACCCCGGTTCTGGCTTCCTCTTCCCCGTGCCTGTGCCCCTGTTATTTTCTTTCTGGTTCGGCTCTGTTTTTTGATTTTCTGGTTTTGGACTCTGAGTTTTGTATTTTGTATTTGTACTGTCACTGGTTTGGTCTGTCTCCTTGATTTTTGAACTGTCCCTGTCTTACGATTAAGCTCTGCCTGCCCCGCATGTACCTGTCTGCCTGGATTACAACCAATTGCCTGTTTTTGGATTAAGTTTTGGATTTGTCATTAAAGCCTGCCTTCTTCACATTGTCCCTCTTGGTTAGACAGAAAAATCCACGTCAATCATTTGCTGATGATACAGAGCCCTGTAATTGTGTGGTTGCAGAGCGATGTAATGCTTCATTTGCTCATATGAAGTTGTCAGTGTTGTCCGTCTATGATGAAATTCACTAGCATAGCACTTAGCAGTGTACCGGAAATGTACTCTACTTCATTGCCTTCTTCACATAATCCCTGAGTCAGCTCTTGGTTCTCTCTGCCCGGTTCCTCACAGAACGAACAAGCCATTTTTGGAACCAGCGAACTCGAGGGCTGCTAGTTGGACTCTGTCATTCCTTCCACTGCTGCCATGAGCAGAGCCGTTAACTGGGGCACTCTCCACCAATCAGCCTCTCTTTCACCTTCGTCAAGGGAACGGTTCCATATCACACTCTACTGATATATTTCGACCGTTGACGCACGCCTCTGATTTCGGCTGCAAGGCCCCCAGTGACCTGTTTTGGAATCGACTTTCCCAGCACATTCAGGGTCAATTTTCAACTTTCGGGGATCTCCCCTAGACACTGGAGGGGTTTATTGCTTCACTCGCCCAAATTGGGTCTCGGCTGGACTGGCTGCAGTCGGCGGACCCAGCTCTCAGCGCTGGTCCAGGTCCAGCTTCCTGTCCGGTCTCGTGTTTCACCTCAGCTCCCAGAACCATGGCAAGTCCAACTTCCGGTTCTGTCCCGGGTCCAATCTCCTATTTTGTTCCAGACCCAGCTCCCAGAACCACGCCAGGTCCATCTTCCTGTTCCAACCCGGGCCCAGTCCCTGCTTTGTTCCGGACCCAGCTCCCAGAACCACGCCATGTCCAACTTTCGGTTTTGTCCCAGTCTCCTGCTTCACCCAAGACCCAGATCCCAGCAGCACACCAGGCCCAGTGTTCTGGCTCCAGATCCAGTATCCAGCACCACTCTGAACTCCCGGGCTGCCCCAGATCCTGTCCCCAGTGCCTCCCCAGACCCAGTCAGCCATTTCGCCGGAGGCAGGTCTGGGTCTGTGCTCTCCTGAAGGCCCACAGCCATCTGAAGCTTCACGGACGTCTCAAGCCCTGTGGGCATCAGAAGCTTCACGGGCGTCTCAAGCCCTGTGGGCATCTGAAGCTTCACGGACGTCTCAAGCCCTGTGGGCATCTGAAGCTTCACGGACGTCTCAAGCCCTGTGGGCATCTGAAGCTTCACGGACGTCTCAAGCCCTGTGGGCATCTGAAGCTTCAGGGACGTCTCAAGCCCTGTGGGCATCTGAAGCTTCACGGACGTCTCAAGCCCTGTGGGCATCTGAAGCTTCACGGACGTCTCAAGCCCTGTGGGCATCTGAAGCTTCACGGACGTCTCAAGCCCTGTGGGCATCTGAAGCTTCACGGACGTCTCAAGGCCCGCGTCCGTCTGAGGCCCCGTGTTAGCGCCCTGCATTAGCGCGGCGCCATTTGGTAAATGGTAAATGGTTGGTTGGTTGGTTATATAGCGCCTTTATCCAAAGCGCTGTACAATTGATGCTTCTCATTCATCCATTCATACACACACTCACACTCACACTCACACTCTTGATTGGTGGTTGTCGATATGGTCGATATGTCAGTATGCTTACCTACATACTGCTCTCTTGCAGTATCTCTTGCTTCTGAAATTCTCACATTTAGAAATGTGGGTCCGTAATATCTTTCAAAAGAGGCGTGCATATCCCGGTGCTCTGAACTCCCTGACTGCTTATTTGCATTCCCAAGCCTGGACTTTTCTTTTTACTCTTTCCCTGGACGGGGGGGGTTTGCTTGTGCGTGACAAAGTAGCGCAGTGACCGTGGCGATGGACTGGTAATCTACCGTGTGCTTCAGGCTCGGTTTTAAATCCGATCCTCCTTGTACGCCCGGTTTTGGGATCCGTACACCTTGAATTTGTGCAGCAATTACTTGTGTACTTTTGCTTTCATGTCTACTTGCTGGTTTAAACACAGTACAATTGTTTGTGATGAACTATACATAAAGTTTGTATCATTCTAGTGTAGAATCAATTTCATCCCCCTGGAAACCACCTTATATTTGAATTATCACTACTGGACATTTCCGTATTTCAGTGTTCATTAGCGGGTTTTGACAGCAACACATCCTTTTAGACGCGTAGCGTTTTTGCTCACTGCATTTGTCAAATATCTTGTTAAAATGCTGGAGCAGTGTCTGAATTTAAAGTTGGCCAAAAGTTAAAGAAGGTGAAAGGTTCTAAGAAAGGAAGTTGGCTGTCCTTTTCAATACTGGTTTTAGGCCTTCAGTATTTCAGCACTAGAATATACTTTTTGCTTTGCTTCATTTTTGTAGCAGTCTGCTTGAATATCTTTGCATTGAATATTGTCCTGGCCTTGAATGCTGCTTGTTTGCCTGCCTGAAATTATTACTCATCTGTTCACCTGGAACAACCGATAACCTACTGCCTCCAATCAACGCCCGCAAAAAGTTATGAATTATTGCCTGAACTTTACTTTGCTTTACTTTGACTTATTCATAGGAAGCATGTCTGAAACTGCAGTAAATTGGTGTCTATCAGTGGTCACTGCATTTGCTTTGATTCATATCTATGAGAAAAAGGCTTCCAAAATGTAACTGGGGTTCATTTACGGAAGCGCAGATTTCATTTCTCATTCCACCTCCGAGCACATTTCCCTCTCTACCTCAAATTCATTCTTATTATGATTACTTTTACTTTTACTTTTATTTTTACTGTTGGGCTGATATACGGAGACCTTTAGCATATGCCACACCTTGTAGTACACAAAACTAATAACGCCACAAATAATTGGCCCAAAACAAATATTGTGACCAATCATTGGGCATGTTATTGGTTTTGTGAACGAAATTGAAAGTGCAGTCATGGGTTCTGGATGTGCTCGTGGGTTCTGGATGTGCTCATGGGTTCTGGATGTGCTGGTGGGTTCTGGATGTGCTCGTGGGTTCTGGATACTCCAGCAGAGAGTAAATCGTGCCCTATGTCCTATTAGTATTGCCAGCCAGGTCACTCCTGGGATGTCGTTTGACAATTCCCTAGGAAAATAACTTGCTTGGGAATAAAGGGCTGATATCCCTGCCAAGAACCAAACTTCTTTCTTCTTCTTCCTCCTCCTCTATTACTGCTTTAATTAATGAAATCATTCACCCAATTTCACATTATTACTGTAGCCCCCGGAGCATTGGGCTCGGCTGTACACCATTTGAAATGCTCCCCTCATCCGAAAAATACGCTCCAAAAGGGAACTCGTTTCCCACCCCCACCCCTGTAGACGTTCTCAGTGCCATCGTCACTATGGCATATCATCACTACGGCATCACATGAAATGGCCGTCTAACCGCGCTCACACTGCTGATGCCAGAGACACCTGCAGCCGGCCTTCTGTTCCTCTATCGATGGCATGACAGCAGAGGTAACGCCCTGCTGTATTAAGAGCACTTACTACACTTAACAGCACCAGAAAAAAAGTGCAAAACCCAAAGTGCATCACATATAAATGCTGCAAGTGCAACACATATAACTGACATTCTCTACCCTGCTCGATGTAATCTATTTTTTTTTTAGTAGTGTACTTATGGGCGTGATTTTGGCAGCAGGAAACCAACCATTTCCGGTTTTGTTGTTCCTCCCAAGGCCTGATCAAGAGGCCTGGTCCAGAGACAGTGTAGATCATTGTAATTCCCAAGATGCCAAGGAGTGATGCTCATGGCAGAAAACGTGGATCAGGGGGGCACATCTCCAGAGAAGGTGAGTGCATTAGTCAGTAAGGCATCTAACAACTAACAAGGGCGAGGAACGCTTAGGTTTTGTTTCTTCGCTGAGGGCCATTTCCATTACAAGGCTTGGAAATCTGGATTGACATTTTACAGTCACCAAACCTGACCCCAATCAATTCACTGAGAACAGAATTTCTTTCTGGGCAAGGGAAAGAGAGGAATGTCCATCCTTTCGGGTTAAATATGAACTGATCTCACTGTTACAATTAAAGAAAGTTTGAAATGAAGCGCTCTCACATTGCAGACCCGTCATGCACAAGCTTGTGTGAGAGGGGCAGGCAGGGGGACCATGGGAGGTGGTCAGCCTTCCCAGTGAATGCATTCAATTATTAACTCATCCCCTCAAGTCTTCGACATAAGAAAGGACATATCAAAAATCAACAAGGGTTTAGGTCAAATGCAGACAATCAAACCTGAAATTGAGTGACAGCGGTACAGATCCCATCCCGCCGCGCGCTGTGCGTTTGAGGAGAAATGACGGCGAAAGCCGTCTCAGGGACAGCGCCCTGCGAGATGAGACCAAACCCGGCCTCGACTACAGCGTGTCTCACTTCCCCTTTCTGTGCACTAAGACACATTTTCAGCTTGCTTGAACAGACTCACTCGAGAAAAGTGAGAGCGTGCGAATCACGTCCAGAACAGAAGAACAGACAGCCCGCGTCAGAATGTCCTCAGACCCGCCACTTCAGACCCTCTGTGCCAGCTTGAGTGTGTGGTCTTCAGGTAAGAACGGCAGCATTTTGGGGTGACACGTTCTGGTGACCCCGTAGATGTAAATGTGATGTAAAACCACTGTGCATATTAACGCAGGGAAGTTAAATTTAGCAGCTGCTGAAATAAGCAAAACAGTTACATAAAAGTTTGAGGGGAAGGAAGGAAGGAATAAATCAGAAGTTTCTTGAAGTTAAGGGCGCTTTGTGGTTTAGATACGAGCCGGAAATTGTAATGTCGAGATATTTATCTAATTTCAATGAATTCTCAGAATATTTTTCTCCTCATGCAAACCCACTTTTTTGTCAACTAATGCAAAGAATATAAGTTATTTTACTTCATTTATTATTCCGTATGATTCAGTAGTCACAGCCAGTGTTCTGGGCTTGTAGATAGATCGGTGGCTCCTGTGCTGGACCACTGGGTGACGAGACATTAAAATATACATCCCCAGAATAATGCGGTGCAATAATAAACTGCAATAAATCTATTTCTTTGCAGAGGTAATTTTACAGGTGCATATTTGCATATTCAGCTCCTGCTGATTGTTTAAAGCAGTTCAGAGCAATGACCTTTTTCAGGAGTACAACAGATCCCCAACAATGGAATCAACCTGAATCTTTCTGGCTAGATGCCCGGTTTCCTGGGACCTACAGTATGGCACAATTGCAAGTCCTGTGTTTTGTCCGGCCGTGCTCATTCAGACACTCGTACAGATGCAACGGGTCGTCAGTGGTGAGAAACGATCAGGCCCGCAGAGCCTCTCCGCACAGAAACTACCGCCAATTTCGCTTCCCATATCTAATCCAAGAAGGAAGCTCAGTTCTTCTTTCAGGTGCACACGCACGCACATACAAAACACAGACACACGCAAAAACACTCACATGCATAAAACCCAGAAATGACACCTGTGGCAACTCGCATGTGACATGTACTGCTGAAAGATACCAGCTCAGACCCAGCTAGACCAACTTAAGACCAGATTGACCAGCTCAGTTGTGAAGCTGGTCAAGGTGGCTTAGCTGGATTTTACTGCAGGGTGTATAAATAGTGGGATTGTACTGTATGCTGTGCATCAATATGGATTGCGCAAAGGTTCTGGGTAGGGCCTGTGGATTAGTCTGATTTTCTATTTTGTATATGTATACTCAGTGAGCACTTTATTAGGCACTTATTCAACTTATTTTTTAGACTTATTAAGTCTTCTGCTGCTGTAGCCTGCCCACTCAGAGGTTTGACGCTCTGCGTGTTCGGAGATACTCTTCTGCATACCCACTGCTGTAATGTGTGGTTATCTGCGTTACTGTCACCTTCCTGTCAGCGTTGGCCAGTCGCGCCATTCTCCTCTGACGTCTCTCATTAACACGGCGTTTGCTGTCTGCAGAACTGCTGCTCACTGGGCGTGTTTTGTTATTCGCACCATTCTGAGTAAACTCTAGAGACTGTTGTGTGCAAAACTCCCAGGAGATCAGCAGTTGCAGAAAAACTCAAACCAGCCCCTCTTGCGCCAACTATCACGCTGTGCTCGAAGTCACTGAAATCACAATTCTTTTCCCCATTCCGATGGTCGATGCGAACATTAACTGAAGCTCCTGGCCCGTATCTGCGTGATATTATGCATTGCACTGCTGCCACACGATCGGCTGATTAGACAATGAACACATGCACAGGAGTCCCTAATAAAATGTTTAGTGAGTGTAGTAAATGCTCTGTTTCTTTGCCGATTGAAAATGAATGTTTCCCTGACACATTCGGCGGAGAGTGCTACAGAGCAGTGTGTAATAGCTGAAACATTAGTTGTCAGCGTCGTGGTTTACAATCATGCCCTGGCGGCATGAGGGCGCTGCCCTGCCGCCCACAGGGTGATGTGTAATTCACCGTCATCATCACATACGGAGGCGGGGGTTCAGCGGACGAGAGTAGCCTCCCCGCTGTCCGATGACTCTGCACATTCCTCACACGACGTTCGGCCCTGCGGTCTGCAGAGAGGAAGCTTCAGCTCCCCGCCCACACCTGAGCGGGCGCAGAGCCTCCCGAAATGACGGAGGACACCGACAAACGCCATTTCCTCTTTCAAGTTGGGGAAAACGGGGGGGGGGGGGGGCGGAGTTTTAAGAACGTGAAATATTCGTTTGTGTTTTGCAGGTTCTGATGAAGAAAGCACCTCTGAAGATGAAGAGGACATTGAGGTCTTAGACTTTAAATGAATAAATCTACTAAATTATATAATATAGTACATATATATATATATATATATACTGTTTCAAATTCTTATAGCGTGTGTGGAGAGCCACATGAAAAGTGCCATTTTTGCTCGTTTTCTTGGGTGCACTCTACCCTGTCTCGTTCACCATTCTGATCTGTCGTATGTGACCTGTCCTACGGAATCACTCACCGTGTCTCTGCGTATTCCCCTACCCTGCAGTGTCAAGTGCTGGAGAAGCAGAGGAACGAGGCCACCAAAAAGCTGTTGGAGATCGAGCAGGGTAAAAAAAACTGTGACGCTTATCGTTCCGGTGCTTTCCGACGAATTGTGAACCCCCCCCTCGTACCGTGGCCCAGACCTTACACACGCGTGTGCGTGTTCTGTTCTGTTCAGTGTCTGCCCAGCTCCTGAAGGAAATGGATGCGCTGGACATACAGTTCCAGATCGAGCGCTCGTGTCGGGAAAGCGCTGAGGCGTTCGCAGTGAAGGTCTGTGGCTCGCTGCAGTGCTTGATGGGAAACGTAGTCATCAGACTACCCCCCTCTCCCCCATTACATCACATTACATCACATTACATCACATTACATCAATGGCATTTTTGACAGACGCTCTTATCCAGAGCGACGTACAGTTGCATTAGACTAAGCAGGAAACAATCCTCCCCCGGAGCAATGCAGGGTTAAGGGCCTTGCTCAAGGGCCCAGCGGCTGTGCGGCTCTTATTGCGGCTACACCGGGGATCGAAACCAGCGACCTTGCGGGTGCCAGTCATGTACCTTAGCCACTACGCTACAGGCCGCCCCTGTGTACTCATCCCCAAGCAATCTGACACTCTGTCTCTGCCCAGATGACGAAGGAGAACAAAGTCCTGAAGCGAAGAAGCCAGGCCCTGCTGCCGTTGATCCCGGAGGCGCCTGAAAACCGGGACGCTCTGAAGTTTGACCTTGAGAACGACCTTGGGCTGGAAGAGGACTCTGACAGCAGTGTGGTATCTGTTCTGCAGTGGCAGTCCCAGCTAAGAGGTAAGTTTGCCCTGGCAGCACCAGAAACCCAAGGAGCATTACAAATAGTATTTCATGGGTAGCTTTAGTATCTGTTTATGTTGGTGGACATACACTCAATGTGCACTTTATTAGATATTTAATATTTAATAAATAGTATTATTATATTTATTATAATAAATATTTATAATAAATATTATATTTATTTTATTAGATATCTTCTGCTGCTGTAGCCTATCCACTCAGAGGTTTGACCGGTTGTGTGTTCAGAGATGCTCTCTCCTCTCTCCACATTTTTTGCCAGCAGAACTGCTGCTCACTGGATCTTTTTTGTTTTTCACATTATTCTTTGCAAACTCTAGAGACTGTTGTGTGATCAGCAGTTTATGAGATAATTAAGCCACCATGTCTGGCACCAACCTCTTGACCACGTCTGCATGCTTTTATGCATTCAGTTGCTGCCACATGATTGGCTGGTTAGATATTTGCATTAACAAGCTGGTGTACAGTTTGACCTAATAAAGTGCTCACTGAGTGTGGCATGTTATGGGACCATGGTGGGTGGTAACAGAGACCACAGAAGTCATGTTGAATGTGACACTGGTAACAACAGAACTTGAAGCAAGACTTTGTCTCAGACTTGCAGAGTTCTCTGGACCAGCTTCTTGGTGAGAAGATGCAGCTGTCTGAACAGCTGGAGGCAATGAAGAGAGAGCAGGCTGAGCTCAAAGAGCAGGTAATGCCTTCAAAACAAGGACTGTAGTCTGTAACCACAGGATCACAAAGTCATGTGTGCTTGTGTGTGTGTGTGTGTGTGTGTGTCTGTCCCTCTCTCTCCGTTCAGCTAGCCGCGGAGAAGGCAGAGAACGAGGCCTTGCTACGGAAGTTCAATAAGCAGAGCCGAACGATGAAGAAAGTGAAAAGAGGTGAGACAGGTTCACAAGTTCAAACAGCCCTTCTATGCAACCCACTGTGTGACAGTGAGGTCCCTGCTAGAAGGGACAAGTGTCGTTTGTTTCGGTAAATCATTGGAAGGCACGTGGAAGAGGCCTTTTTTCCACCATCTTAATTTTCTAAAGGTCTCATCCCAAGGTCTTTTCTTGTCTCGGGGTGGTCTGAATGTCTCCCGTTCGCTCGATGGCAACCAAAACTAACAATGCTCCTCTGACTTCTCTGTGCTCTTTGGGGCAGTGAACCAATCAGCCACTGGCACGCACTGATGCCCAGTTTTGGCCCGGAATGTCCAGTTTTCAAACGATGATTTGTACAGGTTCCGGTTGTTGGTCCCAACCAGACAGTATGAATGTCTTGTCTGAATAATTGATTGAAATTTGAACGCTAGTTTGTAATGAATGTTTCCGTCTCCGCGTTGCCTTCCCACCACCTCCAAGTCCCTGCCCCCAATATTGTCCACGATAAGTCAGTGGTTATTGGTAGTTATTGATAACTGGACTTCAGCAGTGCAGAGTCATGGATGACTGTGGATGTGACTCCAGTGCTGCATGGTTTGTGTCGGCAGTGTCCCAGCGTGCCACTCAGGAGTTCACTGACATGACCCAGAGACTTGTGCTCGAGAAGGGCCTTCGCCAGCACGCTGAGTCCTTCGCCCACCAGGTACGGTGTGTGTGTGTGTGTGTGTGTTTGTGTGTGTTATAACGGCACTTCTCTGTATACATTACATTACATTACATTACATTATTGCCATTTGGCAGACGCTCTTATCCAGAGCGACGTACAGTTGACTAGACTAAGCAGGAGACAATCCTCCCCTGGAGCAATGCAGGGTTTGTGCGGATCTTATTGTGGCTACACCGGGATTCGAACCACCAACCTTGCGGGTCCCAGTCATTTACCTTAACCACGACGCTACAGGCCGCCGCATGCATATATAGTTATATATAGGTATTGTTGTATTGTATTGTATTAGATATTGTATTGTAATCGGGGTATTCTAGCTGCCAACCGTGGTATGCTAGTGAGTTGATGTATTCTTCCAGGGTTCCGATTGTATCTGTGTGGTCACGCTAGGACTCCAAACCGTACTGTCCCCTAGGGTCCTCTTCACACTTGTCCCTGTGTTCGATCTGCACTTCGTTGTACGTCGCTCTGGATAAGAGCATCTGCTGAATGCCTCTAATGTAATGTAATGTCTCTATATGTGTGTGATGAACATCATCAATGGGGTTTTTTTATGCGCTTGTGGACTTCTCAAACCCAAGGACTGTGGTTCGGTAGCCAGCTGCCTCGGGCGTGGAGATGGAGCAGGCCGTGTCTCTCACACACGGACCTCTCTCACCGCCCCCCCCCCCCCCCCCCCCCCCCACAGCCAAATCAATAGAGCTTTTATATCCTCAAAGAGTGAGGAAGTGAGCGCTTCCGTTGCACAGTAATACTGAGAGGTGAGAGCCGTGTCTCTGCCCCGGTCCACACGCCGCCCCCACCCCCCCCCCCGTCCCCCCCCGTCCACAGCGCTACGGCCAAAACCCCCCCCCCCCGCTCTTTCTCCACTCGTTCACCGTTCCCCATTTCCCCTGGCTGGTGAAAGGAAAACCCGTTCACACTTCTCGCTAATTGGCGTAACTCACCCATGGCCCCTGGAAAAAGCTGGGATGGACGGCGGCCCCTGATTGGCCGTGAAAGGCGGACGTGCGGGGGGGGGGGGGTGGTGTCAGGGCGAGGGGTACTTCCTCATTCAGGGGCGTGAAACATTCGGCAGGGTGGGCGGTCGGGCCTCGTTATTCAGGCGGGAGGCGCAGGGGAGCAATTCCGACAAACAAACACACACACACGCATGGAAAGAAAGGCTCGGAGGGGCCAGCGTTTGTGCCTTTGTGGCGCGAAGAAAGAAAGAGGAAAAAACAGGCAACGCGGCTTTGACAGCTGCCGCCGTAACTAACATTTTTTAAGAAAATAATTATTACCGGGTGACTTGACACAAAGGCAGGCTCCCTTTCAGCCGCTTGTGTTAATTGGCTGCCACCACAACGGCGAATCGGGGCCTTCAGCACTTGCCACCATTGACACTCTGTCTGCCCTGTGATGGCTATCTTTAAGGGTGCTGGATGCAGGCACTGTGTGGACGGCCGTACAATGGCCGGTCCTAAAGGGGCTTTGTGAGGGAGGAGGACCCCTGTGGCTCCCTCGGTTTGGCCTCTTGCTCTCAATTCACAGGGAAGTGCTCCTGATTGAGGAGCGCCTTTCTTATTTACTCCCCTCTGTCTATTTGTCCTGTTTTGAAAACACTTTCTTTCATTGCTTCTTTGCATTCGTGGCATAATGAAGGTTTTTAAGCCACATAAAAAGAAAAAAAAAGAAAAAAAAGAGGATGTATTTTCAGATCAAGCTGCCTTTTGAATGTCAAACATTTTCCTCAGACTAATTGCGGCCTTGCGTGGCTAAATTGCTGTTTGTGTTGGGGGGAGCAGTTGAGTGCACAAATATTGGCGCTATTTTAAGTAAACACTGAGAGAGGGGTTAGAAATATGGAATGTTATGGTCAACTGCAGTCCCTTCTGGCATGTTTCAGATTGCGTTATCCTTGATGTGTCCTGTTGTTTCTCCTCACCTGAGTAAGATTTGAGAAAAGGTACTGAAAGCCATGTGAGATTAAATTCTCTCAAATGTAATCTTTTGTGGCTCTGGACCGCTAGTGTATCTGAACCACGCAATGCTCTCGCACGAACAAGGAACAACCCAGCAGGTCATCGACATTCTTTACCTGTGATAATTCCTCTGAGATATCACTTTCTCTGAAGACAAGGCATTGATTGACTGTTGAACCCAAATAATTCTCTAATGGCTTAGGACTAAGCGCTGTTTTGTTTGGCTAACTCGAGTAAGCTGCCAAATAATGCACACGCCTTGTCTGTCCTTCCTTTTAAACACCATGTCACACAGTCCGCCCAGATACTTATAATCTATCCGAGCTTTCATCAGGCACAGACGTTTACCCGCACTGGCCTGACTGACATTGACTGGGACTGATTGGCAGTTTTGGAGCTGGGACAGATTTAATGATAGGCTCACTGGCTGTCTTGCAGTGATTTTGAGGCTGGGACAGATTTAGTGATGGACTGACTGGCTATCAGGCAGAGATTTTGAGGCTGGGACAGGTTTAGTGATGGGCTGACTGGCTATCAGGCAGAGATTTTGAGGCTGGGACAGGTTTAGTGATGGGCTGACTGGCTATCAGGCAGGGGTTTTGAGGCTGGGACAGGTTTAGTGATGGGCTGACTGGCTGTCAGGCAGGGGTTTTGAGGCTGGGACAGGTTTAGTGATGGGCTGACTGGCTGTCAGGCAGAGGTTTTGAGGCTGGGACAGGTTTAGTGATGGGCTGACTGGCTGTCAGGCAGAGGTTTTGGTGCTGGGACAGGTTTAGTGATGGGTTGACTAGCAGTTTTGCAGTGATTTGGGTGGTGGGACAGATTTAGTGATGGGCTGACTGGCTATCAGGCAGGGGTTTTGAGGCTGGGACAGGTTTAGTGATGGGCTGACTGGCTGTCAGGCAGAGGTTTTGGTGCTGGGACAGGTTTAGTGATGGGTTGACTAGCAGTTTTGCAGTGATTTGGGTGGTGGGACAGATTTAGTGATGGCTGACTGGCTATCAGGCAGGGGTTTTGAGGCTGGGACAGATTTAGTGATGGGCTGACTGGCTATCAGGCAGAGGTTTTGAGGCTGGGACAGGTTTAGTGATGGGTTGACTAGCAGTTTTGCAGTGATTTGGGTGGTGGGACAGATTTAGTGATGGCTGACTGGCTATCAGGCAGGGGTTTTGAGGCTGGGACAGATTTAGTGATGGGCTGACTGGCTATCAGGCAGAGGTTTTGAGGCTGGGACAGGTTTAGTGATGGCTGACTGGCTGTCCTGCAGATGCTGTTGAAGCAGAGAGAGGCCCAGAGGCAGAGTGTGATCCTGATGCAGAACTCAGACACTGCACCCCAGCTCCAGCAGGCCCTGGAGCAGGTGGCCAATATCAGCACTGCCCTGGAGGACATACGCCTTCAGCATCAGAACCAGGTCTGTGTGTGTGTGTGTGTGTGTGTGTATGTGGGGCTCTGGTTACAGTGTGTGTGTGTGTGTGTGGGTATGTGTGTGTGTGTGGCTCTGGTTTCAGTGTGTGTGTGTGTGTGTGTGTCTGTGTGTGTGGCTCTGGCTTCAGTGTGTGTGGCTCTGGTTTCTGTGTGTGTGTGTGTGTGTGTGTGTGTGTGGCTCTGGTTTCAGTGTGTGTGTGTGTGTGTGTGTGTGTGGCTCTGGTTTCAGTGTGTGTGTGTGTGTGTGTGTGTGTGTGTGTGGCTCTGGTTTCAGTGTGTGTGTGTGTGTGTGTGGCTCTGGTTTCAGTGTGTATGTGTGTGTGTGTGGGTGTGTGTGTGTGTGTGGCTCTGGTTTCAGTGTGTGTGTGTGTGTGTGTGTGTGTGGCTCTGGTTTCAGTGTGTGTGTGTGTGTGTGTGTGGCTCTGGTTTCAGTGTGTGTGTGTGTGTGTGTGTGTGTGTGTGTGTGGCTCTGGTTTCAGTGTGTGTGTGTGTGTGTGTGTGGCTCTGGTTTCAGTGTGTGTGTGTGTGTGTGTGTGTGTATGTGTGTGTGTGGCTCTGGTTTCAGTGTGTGTGTGTGTGTGTGTGTGTATGTGTGTGTGTGGCTCTGGTTTCTGTGTGTGTGTGTGTATGTGTGTGTGTGTGTGGCTCTGGTTTCAGTGTGTGTGTGTGTGTGTGTGTACGTTCAGGTGCAGCAGACGCAGGCCGCCATGGAGGAGACCAACACGCTGTCGGAGCTGGAGGCCGTCAGAGCCCAGCTGGAGAGGAGCGAGGAGCGGAGGGAGGCGACGGAGACGCAGCTGAGCCAATCACAGCGCGCCGTCACCGACCTGCAGGAGGAGGGTACGGCTCGTGCTCATTGGGCCTCGTGCTCCCCAGCGCACTGAGAGCACTGAGCACTGAGAGCACTGAGGGCACTGAGCACTGAGCACTGAGAGCACTGAGAGCACTGAGCACTGAGAGCACTGAGAGCACTGAGCACTGAGCACTGAGAGAGAGCACTGAGAGAGAGCACTGAGAGCACTGAGAGCACTGAGAGCACTGAGCACTGAGAGCACTGAGAGCACTGAGAGAGAGAGCACTGAGAGCACTGAGCACTGAGAACACTGAGCACTGAGAGCACTGAGCACTGAGAGCACTGAGAGAGAGCACTGAGAGCACTGAGAGCACTGAGCACTGAGAGCACTGAGCACTGAGGGCACTGAGAGCACTGAGCACAGAGAGCACAGAGAGCACTGAGAGCACAGAGAGCACTGAGCACTGAGCACTGAGCACTGAGAGCACAGAGAGCACTGAGAGAGAGCACTGAGAGCACTGAGCACTGAGAGCACTGAGAGCACTGAGCACAGAGAGCACAGAGAGCACTGAGAGCACAGAGAGCACTGAGCACTGAGGGCACTGAGAGCACTGAGCACAGAGAGCACAGAGAGCACTGAGAGCACAGAGAGCACTGAGCACTGAGGGCACTGAGAGCACTGAGCACTGAGAGCACAGAGAGCACTGAGCACTGAGCACTGAGCACTGAGAGCACTGAGAGCACAGAGAGCACTGAGAGAGAGCACTGAGAGCACTGATCACTGTGAGCACTAAAGAGAGCACTGAGAGCACTGAGAGCACTGAGAGCACTGAGAGCACTGAGCACTGAGAGCACTGAGAGCACTGAGAGCACTAAAGAGAGCACTGAGCACTGAGAGCACTGAGAGCACTGAGAGCACTGAGAGCACTGAGCACTGAGCACTGAGCACTGAGAGCACAGAGGGCACTGAGCACTGAGCACTGAGAGCACCACAGCCTCACTCCCCTGGCCCCACTGCCTGTGCCTGGTCATGTGCAAGTGAGACACTACAGCTCCCAGCCAATCAGCCTTCTCCTCTCACCCCCGCAGTGAAACAGCTGCAGGACAGGCTGAAAGAAATGGAGGAGAGCCCGCCCTCTCGAATGGACCAATCGCAGGAAGAAGGCTCAGTCCCCACTGCACCCCCCCCTCCTCCGCCTCCTCCACCTCCACCACCTCCTCCACCTTCAGCTGCGGTCGAGTAAGATCGTAGAGCACGGCCACACAAAAACATTCTTGTTCATTGCCGTTAATAGCCATAGGGAAAACTCTCAATATATCCACGGCGAAGTTGTTGTGGGAAAACTGTAAATAATGCCGTACACTGAATTGCTTGAATTGAATAAGTGTATTTATTTGTGTTGGTTGGGAGAAGATGTTTGGTTTTCATTCTTTTCTCTTTATTTAGCCCACTGGAGGCTCTGAGAAAAAGAAAGAAGTGTGCGGCCGACAGCACAAGCACCACCAACGGTACAGACAGTGCACAATACCGGCACTCCAGCACCCCAGAGAGAGTCATATACTGCTTATGCATAGTATGCGCTGGTTTACGTAATAATAATGTTTTTATTCCAATGCTATCAAACACTCTGAGGAAGGTGGAGGGGTATAGGAATAGGCAAGTTGTATAGTTAGGACTGTATGTGTGTGTGTGTGTGTGTGTGTGTGTGCCTGCATTTGTGATTGCTTGTGGCTTTTTAAATGTTTTTCAGAAACATAAAAACATAGACCTTTGTGTACCAGCGTTTACAGTGGCACATACCCCCAGTGTGTGCTGGGTATGCCTGCCCCCGGCAGCAGGGCTGATTGCAGGGGTCTCTGTTTGCTCACATCTCCCAGGGCAACCGCCTTCTGACATGAAGGCCAGAGCAGTGGACGAAATGATGGAGCGCATCAAGAAGGGCATCGTGCTGAGGCCCACCCAGAGACCACAGCAGGTGCAGACTGTGGCTTTCTCTCTCAGCTTCACTCTCTCAGCTTCATTACATTACATCACATCACATTCCTGGCATTTGTCAGACGCTCTTATCCAGAGCAACGTACAGTTGATTAGACTAAGCAGGAGACGATCCTCCCCTGGGGCAATGCAGGGTTAAGGGCCTTTTGCTCAAGGGCCCAACGGCTGTGCGGATCTTATTGTGGCTACAACCAGGGATCGAACCACCGACCTTGCGGGTCCCAGTCATGTACCTTAACCACTACACTACAGGCCGCCCTAAGCTGCTTCACTCTCCACTTCACTGTTATATCCGTCTCCACTTCATTCTTCAGCATATTGTACATCATCCTAAGACTCAGTATGTCATTGTAGGTCACATGGTCTCTGGTCTTGATCTCCAAAAGCCGCAGAATGTTCTATATTATATAAAATATTTTTATATTTTAATATGTAAATCTTTTTTTTTTAAATATTTTTGTTGGAACATGTTTTTGTCATCCAGGACACTTAGACAGCATTTCACTGACTTTTCACCGCACAGATGTTCCCTGGGAATGATCTTAAAACATTGTGCCATTTCTAGCCTGACCCTGTTTAGCACTGCAGGCTGTCCTGACACAGATTCTCCTGATTTTCATCTCAGTGGAAGCCAGCGTTTTTAGCTCCTCGTCTCCCTGAGTTATTGCTTAATGAACTAAAGTGTGTGTTCGGGTGCCAAATCAAACCATACCAGACTGGGCGCGTTGTTTTCCTTTGCAGGTTTCCGCTATTAGAATTAAGAATGAAACATAACAAAATAAAAACAAAAGGGGAGACCAACAGAGTTTGCGGTCCTGGTTCAACCAGCCCACGTACTGTATATCAGTTGATGTGCATGGGCTGGATATTACCTTAAGGTATTACTACGGATGTGTTGTTGAAAACATCTAGTCTGTATGCTACGCCAGGGAGCATAAAACATTTTACAAATTCAGATACGAAGGGCAGTGAGGTGTTTTTGTCGGGTGGTGTCATTCATATCGCTCTCATCTGAGAATCACGGCTCCAGTTCTGCCAGAACGTCAGCGAAGGCAGGACGGCAGTTTTCTTTTCAACCGCTGACAAATGTTTCCGGGCTATAGGCATAACCTTTTTAACCCGAGGTAACCCCGGTCTTTTTTCAGAAAAAGGGCTGTATATAGCATGCTGTGTTGTGTATTACTATTAGAGAAGACATTAGAGCAGCTTGGAGATCCCTTTTGAAACTGCCTGTGGAAGATAGCCATTAACCTTTCCCTCTTCTTGCAGGTAGGGCCAGAGGATCACAGTGCCTGGGGGGTGAGCATATTTTATGGGGGGGGGGTTTTTCCACTATGTTTCTTTAAATAGTTATGTGGAGAATAGTGCCTTTTACCATTCCTAACACGACTACACGTTATTTTATGAGACGTAGTAATGCTCAATGCTTATGTTTTAATGTTTAATGTTTAATGTCCTTCATGTGTATTTTTTGCACTCAGGATTCTGAGAAAAGGAAGTCTGCAGTATTTGAATTGCAAGGAATGCTGGTAAGCAAAGCATCCAAAGCCGCCAGGTCAATTCCACAGTACTTTCTCTTTCAGACACAAAACATGTGAAAGCCTAAATGTTTAATGACAAGTTTAAATCAAAAGTCACTTTTTTCTCAATTTAGTCAGCTTTTCATAAGCATACAAACATGTCTTAGAGCAGTGTTTATTAACTGGTGGGTATGTGTGTGTGTGTGTGTGTGTGTGTGTGTGTGTGTGTGTGTGGGTGGGTCGCGGAGAGATGGTGTCAAAAAAAAACAAAAAAAAAAAACGCATTCTTTTCATGCAAACGCTTAACGTTGACCCCAGAGCCACAGAGACAGGCTACCTAGGCCTACTAGTTGACCCAAAACCTTTATTCTGATGTCAGGCCCATGCCTGTTGTTGCCATGGAAATAGAATGTTTTGTGACATGTATCAATCATTTGAGCGGTAAAACGTTAGCGAGCTGTCCTGGCGAAACCAAAATACGACCCCGAGTATTTGAAATATGGATTTAGCTATGTTGAGGACAAAGGCGTCCAGAAACCCCAATGTGTGGTGTGCGGTGAATTGCTGGCACAGGAGAGCAGTATTCCTCCTTGGCCATCCGTGCAATTAAAATCTTACTGCCCTTCAGCACTACTTATCTCTGTGAAAGTGGATTCTCCACTCTGGTCCAGCTCAAGTCCAAGCAAAGAAACAGGTTGGACACTGAACATGATCTACGTGTAGCTCTGTCTACCATAGTGCCTGATTTGTGTGACCAGAAAACCATGAAGGACGTGAATATGAAAAATACTACATATTACAAAAATACCAAATAAACTAACAGACAGGAATCAGGATCATAACAATATCGCAGGAGGCTCGTGCTGATCTTGACTTCAGCTTGTCTTAAAAAAAACTGCACAATGCGGATGATCTGATTGGTCGTTCTCAGGAGTCTGTGAAGCGAACGGGCCTCAGGAGGGGGATGTCTCGAAAGAGGATCAGCCGTCACGTTGGGGAGGTGGAGCTGCAGGCCGTCCTGCAGAGGAGGAGGAGAGCCATGGGGGATGAGCAGGGGGGTCTGACTCAACCCAAAACCTTCCCAGGTACAGTTCCATACTCTTCCACGTGCTGCTGTTTCCTTAAAGCTGGCTTAGCAGACCAGAACAGGGCAGTACTATGGGTACTATAATGGAGTAAGCCATTATTAGGTGTTTGAAAATTTGTACCTCTGAGGTCGCAGGTCCAGATCCTGCCTGGATTCTTATTTGTACATATGACCAGCTGTTAAATTGGAATGCGTGCTAATATTTAGCCAACTTGCAAATGTCTGATAGATGTCAGATAACGTCACTGACTTGCCAGAAGTTAGGCTCACCTAGTTTTTCACTCAAGTTTAACCCTCGTGTGTAGTCCTAACCTTTTGTATTGTCCTAAGGGTCAATAGGCTAATGGCTTGCCTTCACTAAAGCAGCTTAATTGAATTTTAAACCCCCAAATCTATTTTGCATGAAGAAACAAGTTTTTTTGGTTTTTTTCTCTGCTGTAGTGGCTGGTCATTTTTGACAACACTAGGGTTGTCAAAAAAGGGGATTTAAATCAGCCACCCTCCATATAACACCTCTGGACAGGCAACCAAAAGTCTGGTTTTTTGGAGAGCCAATTGTTCCACTGGTTTCAGTTATTAATCAGATCGTCGTTGACCAATGAAAGCGGTTGATGAAACAGTGATCTGTTTCTTGGACATGACTTGAAGCAAATGTCCTGTGTGGCACGGCCTGGACCGTATATATTCTATGTGTCACAGTGACCTCACCCACCCTGCGCACACACCTCTGTGTGTCTTCCTTGTGTCACAGTGACCTCACCCACCCTGCGCACACACCTCTGTGTGTCTTCCTGTTCCTCCCCAGGCCCATCGGTGAGCCCCGCTAACAGCACTGTGCCCTGGGCAGGGGAGGGCGGCGCCCCCGTTCTGCGGAGGCTGAAGCAGAACCGAGAGCAGAGGAACTCCCGCGTCATCTCCTCTGAGTTCTTCCCCTGGGGGGACCAGTGAGGAGGGGAAGAGAGGGAGAGAGAGGGAGAGGGAGAGGGGAGTTGTTGATAGGGGGGTTGACAAGACTAAACAGGAAACGATATGGAGGAAGTGATGGTTGTGTCGGAGACTGTATAAAACAATCAAATTACAAAACTTACACTTTAGTGTGAAATCTCGTAACTGCCTGCTCACTAAATTCAGAAAATTAATTGAAATTCAGTTAATTAATTAGAAAACTCTCCATAGAATGACCAATAAAGGCATTACTAAATGTATGGATTTTGTGAGCGGAAGGGTAATTATACCTGCTGCAGTACAGCTCCAGTGTAACAGTAACAGCCAAAGAGAGGCCTGCTGTCGGCTGTTCCCTGTCCCTCCCTCCCTCCCTCCCTCCTAGAGGCCTGTGGGACCGGGGGCAGCAGTAGCCCCACATGAGGGCTGCTAACCGCACCTGTGTGTGAAGCAGGTGTGGGTCCCTCAGAAGCAATGCTCTACTGTGTGTTTGCCCCTCTGCTCAATTCTGACCTCACCGTCCCCCCGTCTAGGATTAATCTTCCAGGAGCACTTCCTTCCTTTGAGTTTCTCCCGCCGAAACAACTTTTCTTCTCTGTCACAAGAAGGGGTGTAATTTGAAAGCTCGTTGAACAAATGATAATTAACGTCTGAACCTCAGCCTCTTTTCCGCTGCAGCTGCTTGCTTCCTCATTTGTTCACCGCCCAGAGTGCCGGACCAATCAAATCCCCGAGCGCTGTGCGTCCAACCAATTAGATCCTCGATTGCCAGAATGAGCCATGAGCACAAGGATGGGTGGTGCAATGACTGGGCTGTGTTGGTTGGCTTCTAGTCACTGACAGTGCGCTTCTAACAGAGTTAAGATGGACTGCAATTGGATGCCCAAAACTGAACTTAGCAGCTGAATTTGTTTGCATTGTTTGTTTTCTTTCAATATGGCGCCAAAACATGGACATGTCGCAGTCTGTCTTAACACTATTTTATTAACTCTGTCGTCACTGAGGGTTCCTTTGTTGTCTTATTGGCTGTTTTAGTATTCAATTTCATGCACTAGATTTTATTTTTCATTTTTTAAAATCAATTTCTGTAATTTTTCTGCAATTTCAATACTGTCAAACCCGGCTTGTGCATTGCTTGCTTTAAAATTTTTGTTTTATTCATAAACAAAATTTTTGAATTTGGAAAGCATTTGGCATGATTGGTTTTGTATTCATATTTTCACTAAAACAAGTCAACAAACAAAGAATAAAAGAATTACGTTCTTCCTTCTGTTTTGTTCATTCTGTTACGAGCTTATTTTATGGAATAGACGGGCCGGTCTTTCAGTCTGATTCATTTTGGCCTGGCAAAGCAAGATGAGGAAAAAAGCCAACAAAAATACGATACGGTCGTCAATTTCATGCGGCTGGCCCGTGCACATCTAGTGAATTCCTGAAATAATAAGAATGGACCTGTGGGTTTCTTTTAACACCTCTGAGATTGTGTGTGTTTGTAACACCTTTTTTTCCAGCAGGATAAAGATTTCATGGCCATTCCAGCTTTTAAAGGAGCATGAGTTGTGCTCTCCAGGAACTTTTTTTTTTTTATGCAGTACAGCGCATTGGACGAATGGAGCCAAACCATATTCTGCATTTTAGTCTGGATCCTGAGGTGTTACTAAGTTAAAAGCTGGCAGGTGATTTTAGGAATTCATCTGCGTCTGGCTCTCTGGCTGGATCGATGTCCTCTCTCTTTCGCACTTCAACTGCCGAGCAATTTTTTAAAAAGCACTTTGAAATGGATGGGATTATTCTCACTCACACATTTCCAGGTTTTTATTTTTTATTTATTTATGATTTTGTACACTTTTTAGAAAGCCACTTTATCATCGACCTCCATAAGAACGTCACAGTTTTCACACTTAGAATGGGAAGGTGTCCTTTTGGGGCTGTGGCCTCCCAAAATGAGGTTGAATTAATAATGTGCGCGTGTGCAAGCCTGTGTGTGTGTGTGTGTGCCTGTGTGCCTGTGTGTGTGTGTGTGTGTGTGTGTGTGCCTGTGTGCGTGCATATGTGTGTGTGCCTGTGTGCATGCATATGTGTGTGCAAGCCTGTGTGTGTGCATATGTGTGTGTGCCTGTGTGTGTGTGTGTGTGTGTGTGTGTGCCTGTGTGCGTGCATATGTGTGTGTGCCTGTGTGCATGCATATGTGTGTGCAAGCCTGTGTGTGTGCATATGTGTGTGTGCCTGTGTGCATGCATATGTGTGTGCAAGCCTGTGTGTGTGCATATGTGTGTGTGCCTGTGTGTGTGCATATGTGTGTGCAAGCCTGTGTTTGTGCACATGTGTGTGTGCCTGTGTTTGTGCACATGTGTGTGTGCCTGTGTGCGTGCACATGTGTGTGTGCCTGTGTGCGCGCATATGTGTGTGCAAGCCTGTGTTTGTGTATATGTGTGTGTGCCTGTGTGCGTGCATATGTGTGTGTGCGTGTACCTGTGTGTGCATGTGTGTATGTGAGTGTTCACGTGTGCGTACATGTGTGCGTATGTGTGTGTGCTTATGTGTGTGTGCATATACCTGTGTGTGCATGTGTGTATGCGAGTGTTCATATGTGTGCGTGTGTGTGTGCCTGTGTGCGTGTGTGTGTGCGTGTGTGCCTGTGTGCGTGTATGTGTGCGTGTGTGTGTGTGCGTGTGTGCATGTATGCCTGTGCCTGTGTGCGTATGTGTGCATGTGTGTGTGCGTGTGTGCATGTATGCCTGTGCCTGTGGGCGTGTGTCCGTTCGTGTACCTGTGTGTGTGCATGCGTGTATGCGAGTGTTCATGTGTGTGTGTGTGCGTGTGTGCCTGTGTGTGCATGTGTGTGTGTGTGTATGCATGTGTGCGTGCAGCTAGCAAATGCACTTAAATATCCTGCTGGAGGCCGTCTTGTTGGTATTGTGCAGGAGTTAAAGAATGTGATAGTGTTGGCTCTTAAGACCAAAATGACTGTCGGCCATCTTGCCTCTAGCACACTGATGGAAAGAATGCAGTCCTCTCTATTTATACATTTCTGATTTTCATCAGAGCTCGACATTCACTCAGGAAATCCCTTCAGCCTTACGAGGCAGCGAAGAGATCACGTCATATCAGTCTCAGCCTGCTGGGAGTGATCAGCAATCATTATCCAAAATCCTAATACTCTATTTAACCTTACCTAAAAGCAGAACACCTTTGGGTGAAACACCCAGGTGCCTACATACCTGAGTTTTCATACACACATGTGCCATTGAGGGTGATAAAATCTGAGAAGCCTTTCCTCTCAATATGGAAATGTCCACATTTTCTTACTGTACCATACTCTAAAAATCCAGCGGAGTGCAGAATAGTTCTCTTCTGGCCAGCATTTCTATTCAGTGTGCCGTCCATCAGCTTAGTTACACTGTAATGTGGGCCACTGGCAGCGTTTTTTTGCGGATAGACCACAGTTCCCAAATACCCGGAGGAGTCCTGCTCAGCAAGGCCTGAAAATGTAAAAACGCAAACTGATATGAGTGCCTGCTTTGTTATTGAGATTATGGCATTTTGGGGAAAAAGTGTTTTATTTTTTTGGGGGATGAAGCCTGGCAATGCTTTTTGTCTGACTAACAGCCTTCAGACTGTGCGGACTAACGTGGCATTCTGTTTGTGAGGACACCCCGGGCAAACGCGTTTGATATGAATGTTTTGACTTGTTTACAGTGATTGCCTGAAGTCACCTCTGTTCTTGCCACTTTCAATTTGAATGCTGGATTTGTTGGATTGTGCGTGTATGTCTGTGTGTACGTGTGCACATGTGTGCGTGCGTGCGTGTGTTTGCTTGTAAATACAAATTGCCAAATCAGTGTGCTACAAGATAGTAGTGCTTCTCACTTCGGTTGATAGTTTTGTTAGGTTTTTTTTTGGGTAGCTGTTAATTTGGTCTGTAGCTGCTGGCCTCTAGTATTTCACAAAATGACACAATTGCCACCAGCTGAATGGCCAATCACATGGCACCAGTGAGCTGAGTGCCTTCAGCCCTGTGGCTGTTAGAGAGCACAGTTATTCCCAGCTACAACCTTTTGTTGCTATGGTAGCATTTCATTGCTTTTAAGCAGTTTTTTTTTTGCCTGTATCTTTCCAGGGGCATCAAGTATGTTATGGTTGGTGTGCTTTGGGGAATTTACTCTGAATAATAAGCACAATGCTCACAATTTGTTTCCCCTGTTTGAAATTAAAAACTTCACTATGTGGCAGCTTGACCATCCATGCTCTCATTTGTCTGTGCCACTTCCTTCTCACGTAGTCCTCCACCGGTTTGCTGACAGGCTTGTACTGCTTTGAAGGGTATCCTGGACAGATGGTGTACTTTAGCCTATTGCCGACCGTCCCTCATATGACATCATCAAACTTCGTCCAATCATGTGGAGAGCCCCAGGCCTGTTGCTATTTTCACTGCGCTATTTTGCTCCGCTATTTTTACATCCTGAAAACATCTTGGCTGTTCCAACTCTCCACATTTTGTGCCTGTGACTCCATGCCACTGGCATGGACTCTGAACCCACGCCTGGTGTGTCCTCATGACTTTGGTAATTCTTGGTCCAAAAGCAATCCAGGCTTTGCCCCTTCTAATTGATCTGTGCCAGTACAGACCCGCCCACAGCGTGTGATGTATGGGACATGTCATTAGACATCGCTCGTGAACGTTATGGAAGCGGGCCAATCAGGAAACGGGTGAGCTGGTCGTATGACGAACAGGACCTGGCCTGGAGTGGGAGAAGAGCATCTAATCAGACATGTTTCAGTTAATTATTTATGACGGTCCTGTGTAAATGTCTGCTATGCTTTTGAAGGCAGTGCACCTTTAAGAAAATTGTAATATTTTACACCCTATTATGGTTGTGTGTATTTTGGCGCCTCGGCCTAATTGCGACCATTTAAACCTGCCGCAGAATGACGCGGTGAGGACAAAAGCAGAAACCTGTTCAATCTGTGATACTTTTACAGCATCCTTTAGCGTGAAGTGATGTACCCTTCACATGAACCTGCTTCAGTGACAGTTTTTTCTTACAATTTTTCTTAATCGCATTCAAAACATTTAACCTTGATCTCTATTTAATACATCGGAGTTATTGTGTTAAATTATCATGTGGGTTAAAACGGCTCAGAATTTTTGCTTTTGTTTTCATTTGTGTGTGCGTTATTGAAGTGGGAGCAATCAAAGCTTCACAAACACAAGTACTTCTGAATCACTGACCTCTCTCTCAAAGGATTGAAAAGATTCAAAGATTTCAGGGCTCAAACTGGCTTTATGAACACAACAAAAGACATCCAGTCTCATCAAAGGGTTATTGAAAAGAAAATGTAAAAACCACCATTCCACTGATAATTACCAATAAAAGAAAAGCAACTCTAACTGCATATTATAAGGCACAGAGTCATGTGAGGAGCAAAAAAAATAAAAATAAAAGTAAAAATCAAAAGTTCCAATAAACCGAGGTAAACACAAAAATCTTGAACTTGTGGATACACAGATTAGATATTGTTGGCTTCATTTTGGTAAAATGTATTTAAATTGTAATGGATTTTATTTTGTCCGTGAACACCAGCAAGTTCCCCCAACCCCCCAGTTCTTTAGGGCCAGAGGGTACAGTTCTCTGTTGTTTCTCTGTACTTACTCCATCAGTTAAAGCAGCTGATGACACCGTTGACTTGTCTTTTCTGGGTCTTACCTGGTCGGTGATTTATACGAAGGTGAAAACCAGCGGATCGTGCAGCACAGCAGGAGCAGTGTTGGGTAAAATTCTGTCTTAAGCACAGGTGTGCTGCTCAGGAGAAGTGCAGCGTGTGTGTGTGCGTGCGTGTGTGTGTGTGTGTGTGTGTGTGTGTGTCTGTGTGCGTGCGTGTGCGCGTGCGTGTGTGAGAGACAGTGTGTGTGTGTGTTTGTGTCTGTGTGTGTGTCTCTGTGTGCGTGTGTGTGTGTGTACGTGTGTGTGCGTGTGTGTGCGTGCGTGCGTGCGCGTGCGTGCGTATGCGTGTGTGCGTGTGTATGTGTGTGTGTGTGTGTGCGTGCGTGCGTATGCGCGTGTGTGTGCGTGCGTGCGTATGCGTGTGTGTGTGCGTGCGTGCGTATGCGCGTGTGTGTGCGTGCGTGCGTATGTGTGTGTGTGCGTGCGTGCGTATGTGTGTGTGCGTGTGTGTGCGTATGTGTGTGTGTGTGCGTGCGTGCGTATGTGTGTGTGTGTGCGTGTGTGTGCGTATGTGTGTGTGTGTGCGTGTGTGTGTGTGTGCGTGCGTGTGCGTGCGTATGCGTGTGTGTGCGTGTGTGTGCGTATGTGTGTGTGTGTGCGTGTGTGTGCGTATGTGTGTGTGTGTGTGTGTGCGTGTGTGTGCGTATGTGTGTGTGTGTGCGTGTGTGTGTGAGTGTGCGTATGTGTGTGTGTGTGCGTGTGTGTGTGTGTGTTTTGGAGGCAGACCCGGTGGTGTGAGGTTGAGTGCGGGTCACAGCCTGCAGGTGTTAAGTGCTGGCGGCTCTCGCTGGGGGGCAGTGAGGGAGAGTGTGTGTGTGTGAGGGAGAGTGGGCCAGCAGCTGATTCAGCCCTTAGGGGGACGGCCGGGGAAGCCGACCCGCCCTTCCTCCGTCAGGACGCCGGCCATCCCTGGGTCAGCACAGCATTAGCTGCAGCTCCTCCTCGCCCCCAAAGGGAGGGTCCAGCCCCGGGCACGACCTCAGCCACCGCCCTTCACACACACAAACCTACCTGCCCAGCAACAATTCTCAATGCGCTTTGCTGGGGAGTATCTTTGCGACTGCGTTTAATGACTGGTCTTTCAAAAGCGGTATATATAGCATCTACATAAGGACGACATAAACCATTATAAAAAACACACGTTTTCCTGTTGTTGTGCTGTATGCTTTATTCGATCCTCTGAGAAAAATGATCCTGACTGATCGACTAAACCTTGACACCACTCACAGTTTCATACACTGCAGTTCAGACAGGGCAGTTCTGTGGACGGAAACGCCTCGTCACTGAGAGAGGTGAGAGGAGAACGGCCTTGAGTGTGTCCTGTGAGTGCATTACCACAATACACACACCCGTCCTAATGCACTTCCACATGAGCATCCGCACACACGTGAGCGCACGGGAGGCCCTCCCCCCGCTCAGTATCGCCCAGGCGGCAGCGTTTCGGCCAGGTGCAGGGCCACCTCGGTCCAGGGCGAGGTCCCGGGGCGGGGCAGGCTCAGGCGGGGCAGGTCCTGCAGGCGCACAGGGTGGAAGCTGAGGGGGGAGGCGAGGCGGGAGGGGAAGGCGTCGGGGAAGAGGGTCCTCCGCACGGCGTCCCAGGGCAGGGCCGGCAGCTCGAAGGTGAACCCGCCCTGCCGCACCGCGCACGGGGCCCCGGCGCCGCCCTGCGTCTCCAGGGTCACGCTGTCCCTCACGTCGGGCCCCGGGGGGCCCCGCTCGGGCCTGCAGCTCACGCGGACCGTCTGCGCCGTGCCGACGGCGGCCGGCGGGGGCCGGGAGGGGTTCGGGGAGACGTTCCACGCGGGTCGGCCGGGCCCCGTCCCCCCCCCGCGGCCCCCGGGGCCCGCCTGGTTTCTGCGGTCCTGGACGGGCTTGTTGCCCTCAGCGGCGTGCCGGCGGGCGGAGCGGTTCGGGGCCGGCGGGGGCCTGGAGCGGGCGGAGCGGTTCGGGGCCGGCGGGGGGGCGGGGAGACCCTTCAGCCGCGCCCACTCCTCCACCCTCCGCTCGCTGACCACCTGTCTGGCAGCCTGAAATCGCCATGGAGACACGAGCAACAGCACAACAACAAAACCCCACCCGTTTTAGTTACCTTAGAGGGTTGGGGGGGGGGGAGGTTATTATTAAAATTCAAATAATGTTGGAAGACAGATACAATGTGGGAGGATAGTTCATTTAAGCCTGACCTTTGCCTCATCTTGTATTTGCTGGTGTCTCCTGACCAGGGTGTTTCTGAGCTTCAGGAGTTCACTGTGTCTCTCCACCTGTCTCTGGTTCTCTTCCTGCCAGATAATATCCTTAAGGAACCTGTCTCACACGTACAATACACACACACTCACAAATGTACTGGAAATAATGACCTTAAGGAACCTGTCTCACACGTACAATACACACACACTCACAAATGTACTGGAAATAATGATAATGAATAATTAACTAATTCTGTCGGAACAGTGCAAATTATCAAAGACAATAGAGTAAAACTGACACGGCTAGCAGAAATCTACATACATGTAATGATTTGTTTCATCTCTTTAAGTCCTGTTTTTTTTTTTTCAAAGCAAAGTGGCAGTTATTAGCCAGGCATTACCTAGCAACCTCTCTGTGGCCCCAGACCCGGGCGAGGTCCAGAGCCGTTTGGCCCCTATTGTCCTGAGCGCTGACGTCTGCCCCCTGCTGGACGAGAACGGCAGCGCACTGCAGAAGGCCCTCCGTGGCAGCCAGGTGCAGCGGTGTGAGCCCCTCCTCAGTGTACCTGCAGCGAGAGGAATGTGTGTCACCAAAAGCACCTCACACGCAAGAGCTCTGGTTCTGCGGCCGTGCGCTGAGATCAGAGACTCATCTTACGAACAGACAAGGCAGGCAACTGCCTGGGGCCCCCGGGCACTAGGGGTCCCGCAAGAGCTGAGTTGTAGGACTTCTGGGAGGCATGAAGAGAGAGGAAGTCGGTCAGAGTTTCTGCCTCTGGCCCCCCAGTCTCTAGAGTCACCCCTGGCTTAGATTACCCAGCTCTGAAAGACTGGGGGGGGTTCAACATCTGA
>NC_083767.1:59142896-59192896 GCF_963514075.1 Conger conger | reverse complement strand
CCCAGGGCAGAGGGCGACGTTTCACAATAACCGCCAACGGTGGTCCTTTAAAACATACGGACTTGTCAGGATGGAAATTCGGTATAAACAGTCTTCAGCCAAACGACTTCTGCGGCAGGCAGATTTCTAACTCTCCGAAACCTTTACGTTGAAAATTCCGCTGCTACCGCTGCAGGGCCAAATGCTTTTGCCGCAGATTTTATTTACACAGCAACCGCAGAATTAGCAGAGAGGAAACAGATTGCACAGTGAGCATAAGTCTCCCAGGTGGTTTCTGATGTACCTTCTCGCCCATAAGAGACACTTTATTTATAGAATGGTACACAGACGGCTTAAGTAACGGACCTTGATGCGGGCATCCGTTTGTTGCAGTTGGACACCGAGGACCGGGATTCGATTCCCGGTCCCCTGCCAAAGCCTAGTTTTGCCGGTTCACATGGAGCGGCATAATTGGCTCGCCGCTACGAGGGCGGGGGGAGGACTCAGCAAGGGGGATTAGTGAGATGGTCGCATACAACATCAGCACCCTGGGCGCCTCGAAATCACGGTCACGGGCGGGACGATGCGGCTTGGAGAAGGCGTGTCGTTCTCAGGATCGCAAGATCCACCCGGGCCGCCGAGGGACGGTGGGACGGTAGGCGGTGTATCCCTAGCTAACACACGGGCAATTGGAATATATAGGGCACAATTGCCTACGAAATTGAGAGAAAACGTGGAAAAAAATCAGAACCAAACAAACAAAAAAGAATGTTAGGCTACAAAGTAATATGTGGGCCAGAACATTTGAAAACAACATTGCATGACGGGTATATAGATACATGGCAGCAATGATATTAACAAACAATATACGAATTAGCCAATATGCCTATGCGCTGTGGAGTGCTGCATACTTGAGGAAATCTAGAAGTGCATTCCTGTGGCATAAGGGCAGTTCAGCTGCTGAACTAATTCATGATATTCCCAGATGACCGGGGGCTCGTGGAGCAATTGGAGCTGTTTGCAAAGAGGACCACCGCTGCGAATTTTAAATGGAGAATGTTAGAATGGAAAATGCGGTAAAATAGTAAACCAGTACGAAACTACAATGCTACGCGAAACAAAATATGATAATAACAGGCTAGGTTTAATGTCACACTGCTGCCACATTGAAAAGCATTCTGTAAGTTGGCATGTTTTGTTGTTGCTATGGTGATACTCAGCATGTGAATTTCCCTCTCTAGTCTTTTTCTTCTGAAGTTGTTAATATATAATTAAACTGTCAATATTGTCATGCAAGCGCAACATACTTTCGTCTGATTGCGTCTTTTTTAATCACCGTATTTGTTCTGGTGTTAATGAACAAACTGCCATAAAAAATCGGCTTAATCAACGACGACGAGCACAAAAGAGTTCCGAGAAGTGGGGTTTTTCGAAAGTTACGCACTCCTATAGGCTACTTTAATACTTTAATAATTTAATATGTATTCAAATTACCGAATCTCGAATGATTTAGTCTAATCCAATACCATACTTACTTGTGATTCCGAGTGACTGGTTTCTTGTTTTGTTCCGAGATTCCAGAAGGATACACAAAATGTAGAGCAGCATAAGACGACTCCTTTGGACACGCTAAAATGAGATTTCACCTGCACCAGGGCACAACGCACGAAACTGCTGTGCGGTTGTTTGTGGCGTTATTGACCATTTAATCCCTCTGGCGGAACACTGTGAAACTGCACCGAAAGGTAGTGTTTGCTGGGGGTGAGCAAATTCGGTCCGTCAGGTTAACCAACTTCCTGGCCACACCTGAGCTTTTACATGACCAAAAAAGACACGCAGAATCTCCATTAACACTCTGCTGTTTCACGACTTGTTGTTCATCGCTGCTATTTTATCGTGTTTTATGAAGAGTGGTATATGGGCTACATACATGTTTTATTCATGCATGTAGGTAATACATGCACGCACGATATTCTGTTCTTAATTTGCGATACACCATTCGCGTGTTGCGCGTCATGCACTGACGACTATTATCCTATAGATGGAGGCAAAAGAGACCCTTCGTGGGTGACAGTGGGGGACCCTCTCCAAAATGTAATCTAACCTCATTTGGTCATTTACAGAGGCATGGATACTTTTTACCGTTTTATCTGTCGGTTTGAATTTGACTTATTTAATAGCAGACACGGTAGGCCAAATTTAACGTTTTACCAAAACTTATTAGCTGCCTGTTTGTCTTTATTGTATTTTCAATAAATAATCCTAACCGATTACTGGTAAAACTGCATCTTATATCGTAGTATCCTGCATAATATGTCATAAAAATATATAATACATAATATACAGTATCAAGGGATTGAAACTCAGAGTATTCTTCATAAAGGTATGACTGATATGAAATCAGAAACAATGGTCTGTCAGTAAAAGACACTTTCTGTTTTAATGCCTACTGCTTTGATCGATTGACTCCTCTTCATTTTCTTGTGTATATTTTATAGATCAAAGCACAGAGGGGTTTTGCATACATTTATGTCCTCTTTGGTTTTTACGAGTTCATTCGTTAACAGTTGATGAGAGGCGATAGAGGTTGCCTGGGTTTACCAAGGTTACCGATGGTAACACCTAAGTGATTGTGCAAGCACACCACTTATACAACGGATTACCCTGGAATGTGGTAACCATCAAATTCATGGAAGACTAATGGGAAAAATTGCTGAGTCGGGTTAGCATTTGTGACTTTATAAATAATCACTTTGTGTTTGGCATAATATGGTCAGCATTTGTATATGATTTTTTGCTTTGTATCCCTGCAGGTACCGTTCATCATATTTCTGGTAAATAATTGTTATACTCTGAGAATATATTGCAATCACTGAACATGGAACAGCCATGCTAAACATAGAGTATGTGACAGTATGTGTAGGCTACATGTGTTTGGGATACTCTCGCTGGGTAGGGACTTAAGTGGGAAATCCTGAAACTAATGTCTCAACCTCACTGAAACGGACATTGACTTTTGTCCAAACTTATTGGCGTTTCTTTCACACTTTCTATTTGTTGTTGCGCCGTCCTGGCTGATTGGCGGGAAAGTGTTTGTTTCCGTCACGGTATCAGTGTAGAGTATAGGAGTGGAAATTGGGCTGTTGGTCTTTTATCGGCTCGAGCCTCACTCGGTCACTGTCACAGATACTGAGTGAAAGCCAATGACCCACGCGGGCCCTGTCAAAGCCCTTCACTGCGGGGACGGCGGTCACGTGCTTGGAGAGCAGCGGCGTGGATCAATATCGCATCAGTCCACCCAGTGCTGAGAGAGACTTAGCTTTGCAGTGGACCTCTATACCGTCTTTTTCCGGACCGCTATTGTCTCCGCGTCATCGCGTGACTTCCCGGTCAATTTCACTGATCAGCGGGCAGTGTATCGATCGCTCGAATTTCTCTCGAACCCGGGTCGTGCAGATCAGTTACCGGATGGCCTGAGCGTGTGCCAACAGCGACGGCTGCACTGAGTGGACTGACTAAAAAGAAATCCATCATGCCGGCGCCCACCGGCAGGACAGCTTGAAGTTCCCATAACTTAAGTCACCGCTCTCCCCAATAGCATAGAGCACCCTGCGTAATCGGCTGGACGATGGCGAAACGCTGTACGGAAAGAAAAGGATGAGATAGTAATCTGCGGTCACCGGTGACGTGCGTCGTCTGGGGTGGACGCTAATATTCCTGACATAGAGAAACACCATCTTTCAAGAAACTCGCTCGAATGGTCATAAGGGCACGAGCATGGAATTCAGACGGTGGCGGGTAAACGTCCCGAAGGCAAAAAAAAACAACAACACTCAAATAGACTGTTAAGTTTTCTATTGCACCACATGGACAACTGCGGAAAACAAGAAGGGATAAGCCAGGTTCAGACGCGTAGTTTTCCGGATGACTTGATTTTTTTATTTTGAGAGAAAAAATAAATAAATAAATAGACGACAACCTCGAAATTACACCGTAATGGGCTACTTTTTTTCAAAGTGCTTTTAAATTGCCGGCTGACGTGGTCCACAAAATTACTGTACAGAAAAGCAAAAACCTTTCTCTCCAAATAAAACAGAAACGTGCCTTTGGTCCTGGACAAACTATTGATGGGCAGTTATTCCCCATTTCCGAATTGGAAAAAGACAGCCCATGCATTCATCTGGTGAAACAGATCGTAAAAAAAACACAATGTCAGAAAACAAATTTTATCTCACCTATATATACTACCACCACCCCTTTATTACTTGCTTGTCTTTTCTACTTGCTTGTCTTTCTTATTTCAATCTTATTTCCATTGGTTGCTTGTGTTCTTTTTTGTTTTTCTCAAAATTATAGTTTGGTGTAACACGGTATCCAGTCTCCCTATGCAACTGTTAAATATAGGTATGTATTTATGTTCTGTTAAATATTATTACAATATTATGTGCTGGAAACAATCCAACCTTTCTTTTGACTCTTTTCCTTTTTTCCCCCCATTCATTTTTCCTTACCACTGTTTACACTGTTTACACTGCTGTTTAATGTCCTGGGGTTCACTACGGGGTGCTGGGGTGATAATCTATGACCTTCACATACATGTAGCTGAATAAATAATTTGTCCCTCACGGTGGAAGGCTGCTGGAAGGTCAAAAAGGAAAGTGTGATTGATCCTATTCCCTTCCTGCCAGTCACATCTCAAAGCGAAGATAAACAGTGTTTTCATAGCTGACGCTTATTGACGAATCGACTGGCCCTGCCGCATTGGTAATTATATGCAATGGGCCTCCTTTACTAATGCACTGGTCGCGCGTTTCGTTTCACTTCCATGTTAAAATATGCTTACTAGGAAGTGTGCATTCTCCATTGTAAAATAGCTCGCATGCACCTAATGAACCAGCAGGGGGTGCTGGTGTGCAATGTCACGCCGCCGTCCGAACTGACTGAAACTCTCCCCTCCTCGGCCGACGCTAGAGCCGGATTTGGATAAGTGGTGGCCTGCGTTGTTGTTGTTGTAATTACGAACCTCATAGCAAGATGTGTGGAGAGCGGTAAACTACAGTTGAGCTCTGCTTTGCTGGAGGAGATGAGAGGTCTGTGAAATTAAAGAACGGGGCACACAGTGGCGAACAGATGGAGTCAGCTCAAGGCATGAGGGAGAATGAGCTCATTGCGCAAAGTGGGACACCCCCCCGCTCTCCTTCTGCCATTGGTCAACCTCTGAACCAATCAGGAACAGGGCTGTAATCAGTCATATTAGCGCAGAGTCAGAGCCTTGCTTTGAGCAGGCAAATCAAGAAGAATACGCTGTATTTCCTCAGGGCACGGACAGCCGCAAACGCAAAACTTTTTTTTTGCGTTCGCGCAAACACATAAACTAACAATAAACAGCTGTGGACAAATGTGTACAATATGGTGATCAATAAAAAAATAGTAAAAGCTATAATTGCAATACATTTGTTATATATATATATATATATATAGATAATTTGATTTGAATGTATTGAATGTGCTGTGTACAATACTTAGGCAATATTTTCTCTGTATTTCTTGCCAGTAAAACATGTTGAAATCAACAGAGAGAGAGAGAGAGAGAGAGAGAGAGAGAGAGAGAGAGGAGGAACAGACCGGTGGGTCGAGAGAAAGGAGGAATGGAAAAGCCCCGACATTCTGGCATTGTTTGCAGTGGCTTCCCATTATGATGAGGCACCTGGAGAGGACCCCCATGCCCTGGGGATTCCTGCCCGTTTTAGTGTAAGTGCTCTAATGTCCCTCTCCCTCTCCCCCTCTCCCTCTCCTTCTCCCTCTCTCCTTCTCTCTCTCCCTCTCCCTCTCTCTCTCTCTCCCCACTCTCCTGCTCAGCCAGGCAGGCAGCGGTGTGCTAATGTGCCTGGCACATTCTGCAGCTCAGCCAGCCTTGGCGTGGGCCTCCCTGAGCGAGGTGCTCGGAGCGGGGAGAGAGCGGGGAGAGAGCGGGAGAAAGAGCGGGGAGAGAGCGGGGAGAGAGCGGGAGAGAGAGCGGGGAGAGAGCGGGAGAGAGAGCGGGGAGAGAGCGGGGAGCGGGGAGAGAGCGGACACTTTCGTGACGTAGAATTTGAAACCGTACAGTGTGACATTACCTTACATTACATGTAATTTGGCTGACGCTTTTATCCAAAGTGAATTACAGTTGATTAGACTAAGCGGGAGACAATCCTCCCCCTGGAGCAATGCAGCCGGGGATTTAACCACTGACCTTGTGGGTCCTAGTCATGTACCTTAACCACTACGCTACAGGCCGCCCAAATGTGAAATAGTAGAGGAAATTGGGAAGAGGACAGATACTTTTTCACAGCTCTGTATGGTAAAATGTATACACAATGCAGCCCATACGTATTTGGACAGCAAGACAATTTCTGTTGTTTTTGGGTCTACTCCAGCACGCTCTCGCACAGGATTGGAACTGAAACGATGAGGTTAAAGTGTAGACTGTCAGCTTTAATTCAAGGGTATTTACATCCATATTGGGTGATTACAGCCCTTTTCTATATATATATATTCCCCTATTTCAGAGCACCATAATATTTGGGACAAATGGCGTCACAGGTATTTCTGATTAGTCACATGTGCTCAGTTGTTAAGAGACCGTCTCAATATCTAGGTTTGATTGGAGGGTGTTGACATCAGAGTTGAGGACCGGAGGACCGGAGTTGACTCTACAGTTGATGACCGAAGAATTCTCACCATAATGAAGAAAAATCCCCAGACACCTGTCCGACAGATCAGGAAGTCTTCAGGAGGTAGGCATGGTCGGGTGCAGAAGACTTCAGAAACAGAACTGCAGTGGCTACACTGGCTGACTAATACTAATACACTACATTTATGTATTTATGCAAATTAAACATATTCTGCCAAACTGGCTTATACTGCAATACAATGCTGTATTTATGCAAATTCAGTGCATTCTGCCAAACCAATAATAGAAGAATGTGGTCTGGGAGGCCCAATAGAAGCACTGTGGGAGGGGCCTGTAGCCATTGCTGCCTGCCACTCTCCAAGATTCCCTCCTGTTAACCTCCCTTTACACGATGATATCATACGCATACTGTATACGAGGGGTTTTAATGATTAATGTCACTGTAATGCGTCAGGGAAAACAGAGTGGCCATGCGAAAGGCCATTTTCATAACTTCCGCCCAGGATATACACTCGCTGAGCACTTTATTAGGAACACCTGTCCACCTAATTGTCCATGCGATTATCCGATCAGCCAATCATGTGGCAGCGGAGGAATGTGTTCTTTAAAAACCACGTAAGCATGTTTCATTTTGAAATGAGTACGTGTGTTAACGTGTTAACGTCACACGAGACTGGCAGGAAAAGGCTGACCCCTAAAATACCCTCATGATGACACTGCACTCTCAGGGGACAGACAGACTCAGTTCCCTGTGGTGGATACGGAAGTTGCAGGGGGAGTTAAAACTGAGTGTGTTACTTTCCAAGAGGCATGCAAGCCACCTTCCCTGGCTTCTGTCACTGGTCCAAAGCAGAGGTATTCAAAGTGGTCAAGGACACTATCTAATTAATGCTGGATTATTTGGTTTCTTTGAGGTAGAGGAAAGAAGTGAAACAATGTTTTAATGCACATTTCATGCCCCCCCGCCCTTCACCAGTGGGGAATGTGTCCAGTTCGACAGGTTATATCTCTCATGCCGTGCACACATCCGTTCAGGAATGCTTCATGCATATACAGCAGAGGTATCAAACGCCAGTCCTGGAGGGCCGCGGTGTCTGCTGGTATTTGTGGTTTCCTTTCGATCAGCAGCCAATTAAGGCCTTGAGAACAAGGTGTGTGGATTCTTTAGTCAATGAAAAACTTTGAAATGTATTTCTCGTGCTGAAACACACCAAAAAGCCAGCAGACACTGCAGCCCTCCAGGACAGGATTTTGACACCCCTGATGTACAGCTTCTCAAAGTTAGTTCTCAAAGTTTGCATTCGTACAACCATTTGTTTGATGGCTGGCTGGGTGGTAGGCTGTGGACATACAACCGTCACCAGGACCCTGTCCTTAATGCACTCCCCAATGTTTACGTAAAAACTGAAGCATAACATCTATAAACAGGCTCTAAAGGAACCAGGTCATTTTTAATGAAGAGAAATTAGAGTTTCTGAGAGGCCTGGAGGTCACCCCTTTGGAAGAGAGGAGGAAGAAGAGAGGAGGAGGAGGAAGAGAGGAGGAGGAAGAACAGAGGAGTAGAGGAGGAGGAAGAGGAAGAAGAGAGGAGGAGGAGAGGAGGAGGAAGAGAGGTGGAGGAGAGGAGGAGGAGGAAGAGAGGAGGAAGAGGAGGAAGAACAGAGGAGGAAGAGGAAGAAGAGAGGAGGAGGAGAGGAGGAGGAAGAAGTGTGGTGGGGGCAGGAGCTGCTGATCATGGCGTTTATATCGCTGTGGTTGTGTTCTTCACTGTCTAAAGCGAAGTGACATCACACCTCTCCTGCTGCTGGCAGCACAGGCTTTTAAACCTCCCCCCCCCCCCCCCCCCACGCTGTTTCCCCTTGGATTACAACAAGCTAAGAGTGCAGTCCTTAATGGAGGGTGTTTCTTAAAAAGTGAGCCAGCTCCATCCCCTCTCTCTCTCTCTCTCTCTCTCTCTGTTTCTTTCTGTCTCTCTCTCTCATTGTCCAGTTGACTCTTATATTCTTCATTTTAATTCATAATCTCACTCATTCCAACGGTATTGACAATTTACTTGTTTAATTTCTCATTATATAGTAACGCCTCCTGTTATTACAGGTGAAACTGATGGCCCATCGCCACAATTAATAACGCCATCATACCACCCGCTTAAAGCCCATGGAAATGCAGTCATAATGGGACAGAGGTACTGAATACTTTCAGATATCTGTTAAACTATTAGTAAAATGAAAAGATGGGTTTGAAAACATTTTAATTCTATGTTGTCTTCCTTGATGAACTCCCCCTGTACCGTACAGAGGAACAGGACTCAACAGAAGCAATAATGTTTCACAACAGTATATTTAATATTTGTCCCAGAATGTGGACTGTCAACTAATCCACAAAAGGTGGTATTTATTTATTCAGTTGATTGTGCATATTGCTTTGAGACCACTGAAAGGGTGGAACATAAATGCGTGATTATTTTTCTTTTTACATCCATTTGGATACTTAATATTATTCTGTGCAGAGCTGAATCAAGAGACAACTGCTCTGGTCTTATCAAATTTGAGCTGTTCTTATTGTAACCAGTTGCAGCACCAGAGTGGGTGCTCTGTTCAAGTCAGGGCACAGACACAGTGATGAATTGCAATCGAGATAGCAATCACCTTTTACGAGTTGGGCAAAAAATGACCTCAGTTATGGGTCTATGAGTGACTTACACTACAGAAATAAAAACCAAGCTATGTGATCACGAGAGAGAGGAGAACGCCAAATGGATGTGATCGTGGTGTTGTGTTGAGGATGACTTTAAGGGAATTTGCTTTCATTGAACCGCAGGGGAAGTACCCTTCAGCGGATCAGAGGATTTCCAAAGCTTCAGAACAGAAAAAAACACCATCTGCGGATCTGCGCAGGATATTTAGGGTGTCATACACGAAGCACGAGATAGGACTATCAAAGGTTTCAGGAAGGAGCAGTTGTTTTTAAGAGTATCGCCAGCTCCGAAGCAACGGTGACGCGGCCGCGTATTTGCTATGCATCCTCGCGCTAACGAGACCTGACACCGCGAGCTGCATTTGCTGCCTCGCGCATAAGCGATCTGAAAACTCGGTGCTATTTTCGTTGATGTTAATTTGCTCTGTGTTCGAGCTGTGGTTCGCGGCTCGGTCAGCCTTCTCTGATACTATACTCCCCGTTTGTTCCACTAAAGGTTCTTCCGTCACTTTGCGTTAGCGCTGTGAGCTCCGTGAACTGTGAATGCACCGAGCACGGGGAGCTGGTTGACGCAGAAACGTTCTGTCTGCCTGGGTCCTAAACGCCACGGGGCCAAAGGATTCGCCTCGAAATTTTTCTTTTGCCAACATGTAAACCTTTGCTTAATTGAATTACTGAAATAACGGATAAACTGGTTTAAAATAGGATAGCCGGCGGGAATAAACCGAATGCCTGCCGAAGTCAGTAAGAATACAGTATGTCTGTCGGTCAATAGATGCAGTAGGTTACCCACTCTAAGCAAAGCGAACCAAACCCCATCCAAGAATATTTTAGTCAACAGTCTAGGTGCTGCTTGCACAGTGCACGGATGATCACTTTTTTTTTAAATCAGGTTTTCAGTATTGTGCAATTCCATGAATAATGTGTTACCTGGCTGAAACGCACAGAATTTAATCTTAGGCAAATAAATGCAACTCAGGTGAAGATAAATTATTTGATGAATAATTTTTTTGCAATTAATTTGAATGCATGCAATGTAAAATAAATAAATAAATAAAAAACAGAATAAATTAAGCTGGGATAAAAATGAATAAACATAAAGTACACAATATCTTCTTTTTCTATTTTAGAAATATGTTTGAAATTATTAAATGGTAATATTGGTGTATCTTTTCATTTATTACTATTTGAAGAAGATAAATTGTGGTTAAATTGATCACATTATGTACTTTTCTATACATTGATTGATATACAGTCATTTGTACACTGTAACACATTGTCACTTCCAGCAAATGTTATGCATCATTCTTTTGCTTGTAAGATTCACTTTTTTATTTCTCGTATACCCACAGTACGTTTATTTACTAATTACAGATGTTAAAGTTTAAGCTTAGAACACACTTAAAAACTGTTTTATTAGTATTCATCCTAGTATTTATTATGAATGTCATATGGATGAATACCAATAATATGGATTCAGATATTGATTTTCTCATGTTCTTTTGCTACATTGTTTGTCACTGGGGTCAGAGGTCACATTTAAAACCGTCCTGAACAATTTCCCAATGGGAAAGAACGCATAACGCACTTTCTATGTTTTTTCAGCACCTTCGGTAAAATTCTTCTTCTTATTATTATTATCATCATCATTATTGACAAAAGCCATCGCACATTTCATAGACGTTAATTACAGCTTTTCTCTCTTTCCGCTAATGAAGAAATGAGTTGAGATGGTGCTTCAAGGCTTTGTGAAAGTACACATATTAGCTGAGGCCGGGTGAGCTCATGAGCGCCATGGTCGAGCCGTGCTCTGTGTGCCACTGTCACACCGAATCACCCCATGCCTGGGGCCACCTCAACCTCCCCCACCCCTGGCCAGGGCTGTTACCATGGAAACAGCAGCAGATGTGCAGAGTGCCATGTGATGCGATGTGAACTACTGACCTTTCTCCCTTTTAAAAATCGCTGTAATTGATATTGTTTTGTTTTGTTGCTGAATTAAGTTCTGGAACACACACCCCAGCAATGCGAGAGGGAGGTCCGTTCTGCGTATGAAAACAACGTGATAACGCTCTTACCAGCGGTCTTCAGCTCAGTCAACCCTCGTTTTGATATCATTTGAGTGAAATGGTAACCTGGACAGAAAGAGCCATATTCATGAGGTATTAATCGTAATAATAATAATTTAAGGTAAAAAAAAATACAGAAATACACAGAAGATAAGTACATGCACTGCACGTTTTTACCTCATAATATACAATTCAAGTTTATGGCCTTGTGATAATACATTATTGATGGTAGAATATCTGACGGTGTGGGAGAAAGGCACTTGCCCCATGGCGTCATAGAGGTCTATGGAAAGGGTGAACTGATACACCGAGCACGCATAAATCCTGTGTACGCTCAATGTTAAAATGAAGAAGGCATGCATGACAGTTTATGGGGGCTGAAGTCTCATTAGGGCTGTGGTGGGTTTCCTGTCGGAGACTTATGGCCACCAATGGCAACGCCACGTTTGTGGCATTATTATTGCCTGTACATTGTAAACTAAACCCCCGAGGAAAAAAGATGCACATCTCAGGCCAGCGCACCAAAGGAACATTAATGCATGCAATGCATGTTATTGTTTGAAGGTGTCGTAGGTGTTGGCATGGTCTCCCAGCTCAGCGCTGCAGTGCTAGCGTTTGCATGCACGACCCTCCATCGGTCGGCCAATCAGTGTGGAGCATGTAGTGCCCCGTTGCAATGTGGTGGCTGCAAGACCCCCGTGAAAAGCACAAAATGGAGAAGCTACTTACAGTTGCTCTGCGTGCCAACTCCGTATAACTACTGCTCCTTCAGTAAGCCTGGTCAGGGACTACACGCCTTCATACAGAGACCGCTGTACGGTGCACACGACTGGAATATTGTTCTCCCCGATTACATCGGGAGTTGTTCAGCCTTTGACGGGGCTAACTAGCAGGGAGACGCACAGGTGAAGCACAGTGGTTTCCTCTTTTCTCTTTTGTGTGTGTAAATGAGACGCAACCTTCTCCTTTTAAATTAATTAAGCTGCTTTAAATTGGCTCACTTGAAATTAATTTGATATTTGCTGTGAGCTATCTGGAGGAAACAGTTACAGCTGACTCGGTACAGTGTTCAATAGTATCACTTAAACAGGGCTAAGACACCTGGTAACTGCAGGCTGTTGTGTGTCTTCATTAAACACCACTTGCTGTGATAACATCCATTAAATTGGATGGAGGGCGGCTGCCAAAAAGGCTTTTATATTCTGTGCTCATTTCTCACACCCCAAAACAGCGCAGTCACACAATTAGGGCATACGCATTCAGATTTGTGTGGAGCCAATCTCTCTCGCTCTCCTTGCCTGCTCTTTCCCTCTTTTTTTCCTCACCCTCTCTTCCCAATGTCTGGTGCGACATCGGCTCAGGAGGTAAGAGCGGTCGTCTGGCAGTCGGGAGGGTTGCGGGTTCAATCCACCGCCCGGGCTGTGTCGAAGTGTCCCTGAGCAAGATACCTAACCCCCAAATGCTCCTGGCGAGCTGGTTGGCGCCTTGCATGGCAGCCAATTGCTGTTGGTGTATGAATGGGTGAATGAGAAGCATCAATTGTAGTACAAAGCTTTGGATAAAAGGCGCTATATAAATGCCAAACATTTACCATTCCCCCTTTTCTCTCTTGCTCACTTTCTTTCACGGTTCTCTCTCTGGTGAAGTTAGCACGTGTCTCTTATGAGCACGGGGTCCCGTGCCTCTCAGCCGGGGCACAGGGCTGCGTCCCAGCGCCTTCGTGAAAAAGTGGAGACAGCTCTGAGGTGAATCAGATCTGAAAGGTCGTCTTCTTTTTCACGTCCGTTTCATCCATCTAAAATTTCCCCAGCTGTCTTCTGTCCCATTAGATCTCCTCACCCGCTCTCTCTCTGTCCCTCTCTCTGTCCCTCTCTCTCTCTGCATCGCTCCCTCTCTCACACGCACACAGTGAAATGTTGGGTCTCCTCTTACAGCGCATACGTAAATAGATTCATAGGTCCATACTGCGCTCATATGTACTCCGTCAGGGTTGAATTAACACCGGACATTTCACTGTGTACACGGACACAGACATGCGTCTGTGCACACTTATCGCACACACGTACACCCACACAAATCTGATTTCTCTACCTTTCAGTCCCGCTCAGGAAAGAGGTGCCCTTCCATGCGCGAATTCACGATTCACACAATCAATGTTTCATGGCTTGCTCTGAAACCCGGGTCACTCAACCTCGCCCTCAGCAGGAGGGATGAAAATTTCATGGAGGTAACTGAGATAAAAAAGTTTTTTTAGGTTACAGGGAACACTGAGTGTCAGACAGTGCTAGACTAGATTTTCTTGGAGACACACCACTGTTTTAGTACCCACGTTTTCTCTAGTTTTTGTGGTTCCTCTTGGAGGGTCCCTGTCCTTGTGTTTGTCCTACCCTGTTAGCGGTAAGCTGTTGTTGTCCCTCGCTGGTCTCCTTCCTCAGTGGTGAATTATGCAACACTGCAAAAGGAAGAGAGGAGCGTTCCTGCAGACTCAGAGCACGGTCCCATCACGGTCCCATCACAGTCTCATCACAGTCTCATCACGGTCCCATCACAGTCTCATCACAGTCCCATCACATTCCCATCACAGTCTCATCACAGTCTCATCACGGTCCCATCACAGTCCCATCATGGCCCCATCACAGTCCCATCACGATCCCATCACGGTCCCATCACGGTCCCATCACAGCCCCATCACGGTCCCATCACAGTCTCATCACGGTCCCATCATGGCCCCATCACAGTCCCATCACAGTCCCATCACGGTCCCATCACGGTCCCATCACAGTCCCATCACAGTCCCATCACGGCCCCATCACGGTCCCATCACAGTCCCATCACAGTCTCATCACAGTCCCATCACAGTCTCATCACAGTCCCATCACAGTCTCATCACGGTCCCATCACAGTCTCATCACGGTCCCATCATGGCCCCATCACGGTCCCATCATGGCCCCATCACAGTCCCATCACAGTCCCATCACGGTCCCATCACGGTCCCATCACAGTCCCATCACAGTCCCATCACGGCCCCATCACGGTCCCATCACAGTCCCATCACAGTCTCATCACAGTCCCATCACAGTCCCATCACAGTCCCATCACGGCCCCATCACGGTCCCATCACAGTCCCATCACAGTCTCATCACAGTCTCATCACAGTCTCATGCTGTGTGCCGGGTGCACCACTCAACGGTGTCCCTGCAAGGTGCTGGTCCTCATTACCTCCAGAACAACTTAAGTAAAAATGCTTTATTAATTTACCACCAACACATAATGGGGTTTTTTTCTTCAAACCAGTCAAACTACTCGATGTATGAAAGGAAATGGAGGTTTAAACAGAGGAGGCCCACGCTCGTAAACACAGATTTTGACACTGACTCTGATGAAGCCCTGGAGGGTGAAATCTGTTTAATAAATTAGACTCCTGAATCAAAATCTACCTAAAAGAGTGTGGGCCTCCTCTGTTTCTATTTCTGTCTCTGTATTAGGTCAACTCAACATCAACTATTCATGAGCAAAAGTACCCGCGTGGAGATGGCTTCAATTTTGATAAAATGAAATGGGTGCAAGGAATCGCACGGTATGTTTTGTGAGGAATAATAAATCCACCCTGCTTGTGAGAAGCTGTACACAGGGACAGCACCGGGTTACAGACGGAGTTACAGACGCTGCTGGATTCAGTCTGTGCGGCTGACAGCGTGCTGCACCTTCTTCTGCATCATCAAAACCCTCTGAAGGGTAATTCACCTTTTTTACAAAATCAAAAGCCAGCACTCTCGAACTCGTCGGCTTTCCCAGCGGTGATCGATATTTTAGCATCACATATTTTTGGCCTTCCACCTCAAAGGGTTTTAATACCGTGTTGCATTGTGGGACCGCTTCAGGGACCCCCCCCCCAGAGGGTCTTTGTGGATTACACCGGGATGCGCCACTCATCTCCAGTGGGCCGGAATAGTTCCACCGTGCGGAAGTGCTGCCCGCGCGTTTGATAGCCCAGTGGGCACTGAGAGCATGAGGAGACGGAGAGGCACACAAATAGAAGCACAGCCCCTGGTGATAAACCGGCTCCCACTCAGCGTGTGTGTGTGTGTGTGTGTGTGTGTGAGAGAGAGAGAGAGAGAGAGAGAGAGACTCATCCCCGGGCCACGTGCAGTGCTGAACTCTTAACCCCGGTCAGAGAGAGCCGCGGGGCGTTCCGCTAAACGATCTGTTTTGATTAATTAGCCCGGCGCTGATCGCTTTCCCCGGCTCTGAGCGGCTCGGTCCCGGCGGCAGGCAGGGCCGGCTGCCTCACGCAGCGAGCGGAGAGAACAGACGCAGGCCGACAGGTAGAGAGGCCGCAGCCACCTGGACTCCTGCGTGTCGCCAGGTATGAGTCAAAATGAATATGCGCATAAACGGTACGGGGCTGCTTGCTCTTTTTCTTTTTTTCCCTGATTTCTTTTTTTGTGACACTGGTTTCCCCCCCAAACCAAACACGCCCCGCCCCCCCCCCCCCCACCCTCACTGGAGGCCTCCGTTGCCCGCCCTAAAACCCCCCTACCCCCCCCCCCCCCCCCACCCCCAGAGGCCTGTGACAAACCCACAGTGCAGCAGGCCAGGCCCTGTCCCAGGGAGCCTATCTGGGCCCCAGAGGGAGGCCTGAACTCTCCGTGTGCAGCGGTAATCTCCTCAGGACTCCGGACAAGCTCCGGTAGGGCCCTCCCCTCCCCAAAAACGATCTGGCAGGGAGACGGAGACCAAGAGGGGCGGCCGGGCTGACGCGCGCTGAAACGCATCGACCGGCTGCCCCGCGGGTCACAGCGCGTCCACGGAGCAGCACATTTCACTGTCCGCGGGACACGGCCATTTCCCACGCAAACGCACCGATCACATGACCGGATGATGCTTTCAGGCTTTCAGCCGGTCCATTTCGGAGGCGACTGCTCATGTAGTTAGAAAAGATTTCTTCCCCCACTGCTGGGCGGTCGGTCCTCGAGGCTATCTGCACAGTGTCTCCGTTCAGGTCACTCCCCACGTGCAGCGCGCAAATAGCCTGTTCGGCGGTATTTTGCGGAGCCTTTTCTGAGTTCTGCAGGCCACTTGACTGGCAGGTCTCCTGGGAGACAAACCGCATTTCATATGAACTCCTGCCTCAGGTCTTGAGACATATGAAGAGAATAAGGCCAGCATACACTCATTAGTTAAATAACCACGTTATTGCACTGTGTCCTGCTTTAATACCAATGCTTTAATACCAAATCAAGTTGGCTGTTGTATTGGTTTAAGAATGACAAATTAACGAAACCTTAAAATGTTAACGTTTTTCTTGTTTGTAGAATTAAGTTATGAGTAAAGAGCAAAATGTCTTCAGGAAATAATTTATTTTTCACCTGGGACAGGGGTTTTTTTTCTTCATGAGGATGCCTCTGTTTCCCTCTACTGGACAGCTGGTGTCACTGCACTGTACATTTACATTTTACATTTTACTCATTTGGCAGACGCTTTTAATCCAAAGCGATTTACAAGTGCATAGGTTCTTCCACAGGTTAAAGCATCACATCCATAACTAGTAAAATATACATGAAGGGCTGTTCTAAACAAAAATACAGTCATTATAAGTGCAATTATTTTTGGGTTAGACAAGAGGGATATCAGCCTTTCTACAGGACCCCGGAGAACCCGTGAGAAGAGGCAGAACCCGTGATAAGAAGCAGAACCCGTGATAAGAGGCAGAACCCATGATAAGAGGCAGAACCCGTGATAAAGAGGCAGCCGCTCCCTCAAGCAGTCCCTGTACTACCACACCCCTCCTTTTCTCCCAGAAAGAATAAGATCCAATCAGAGTGGAGCAGCCCCTAAGCTGCCCTCATTAGCTTCATCCCACCGCCTAGTTCTGTCCAACCCTGTGTACTGAGCTGGAAAACATTTTAAAAGAGCCCATATTAGCAGCAGAAAACACCCAGAAAGGCTAATGTCACAGCAATGCTAAAAAAAAAAAATTTTTCTAAATTGGGTCTCAGCATGACTGTAAGCTCTTTCTCTTGCTCATCTGTTCATCTCCCTAATTCATCTGTGTATTCCTACGAAGAGAGGAGAAAAAAAGAGTCCAATTTTCAGCCACATTTTGACGCCCTTGATGCTTGTGAGTATCTAAACAAGAGCACTGACCTGGGACCAGTGGGAGAAGGAGAGGAGTCTGCTGTGTCCCCAGAGAGATGGGTCTGTGCACTGATCTGGGACCAGTGGGAGAAGGAGAGCAGTCTGCTGTGTCCCCAGAGAGATGGGTCTGTGCACTGACCTGGGACCAGTGGGAGAAGGAGAGCAGTCTGCTGTGTCCCCAGAGAGATGGGTCGGTGCACTGACCTGGGACCAGTGGGAGAAGGAGCGGAGTCTGCTGTGTCTCCAGAGAGATGGGTCTGTGCACTGATCTGGGACCAGTGGGAGAAGGAGCGGAGTCTGAGCTGTTGTTCCACACAAGCTGCACTCACACCGATTTCACTTCACAGCAGAGACTGAATATACCCGCCTAACGCACTCCTTCTCCAGGGCCATCCGTGCCACTCATACCTCCATCGGACTCAATACGTCCCTCCTTTTATCCAAAGCGACTTACAGTTGATTAGACTAAGCAGGAGACAATCCTCCCCCTGGAGCAGTGCAGGGTTAAGGGCCTTGCTCGAGGGCCCAACGGCTGTGCGGATCTTATCGTGGCTACTCACTCCAGGCCGCCCTTAGTGAAAACTAGCATATTGACGGGTGCCCAAGGATTGGGAGTGCCCAAGTTTGGGAACCACTACTCCAGCAGAGACCTCACACAAACACACATGACGTGCACGAACACACACACACATACACACACACGCCCATATACACAAATACACACAGTATGGGGCGACATGGCTCAGGCAGTAAGAGCAGTCGGAGGGTTGCCGGTTCGATCCCCTGCCCGGGCGGTGTCGAAGTGTCCCTGAGCAAGACACCTAACCCCCAAATGCTCCTGACGAGCTGGTCAGCACCTTGCACGGCAGCCATTCGCCGTTGGGGTGTGAGTATGTGTATGAATGGGTGAATGAGAAGCATCAATTGTACAGCGCTTTGGATAAAGGCGCGATATAAATGGCAACCATTTACCATTTACAGTAGAGCAGCGGACATTCATTTTAAAAACATGTCATGAACTTGCCTTTACCTGGGGCTGTACCTCCAGAGCTTCACATAAACCCCCAGAGCCTGCCTCCTCCCAAATGACAAGGCCCAATATCCTGATCCACACCAATCCCCCACAAAAGGACATGGGGTATGCGGAGAATGAATGCGCTGGAAAATAAATCTTTTCATGAGCGCCGTACAGCAAAATAAAGCTCCATCAGCCGCAGGCCACATTTCCCACCGCACCATTATAACAGCGTACCTGCGACTTTAAATGACTCTTAGCGCCTCCTTTGCATATTGCGCCGGATATCATGCATTACTTATTGAGAATGCTATGCAGGCGCCGTTGTGACTATAGCCGCGACAGCTTATTAAAACCACTCAAATAATAATGAAAACGTTAAAGGAGAGTAGCCGCATTTTTCTCCCCCTTCCGACAGGGTCAAGTGTTAAAAATCATCCATTAGGGAAGCCATTATTCAAATGGCTTATTCATTCCTCAGCAGGATAAATCATGCAATCCATATTAAATGCAATGCATTGATTTATCAGAGGCGCGACGGTACATTGAAAACACAGAAGGTTTTTCTCAGTCTGAGGAATGTGGAAAACTGCGTCTTGTTCAGTCTTTTTTTTTCCGCGGTTTTTTTTTTTCTGGGACATGGACCGCCGAGCACTACGCTGTTTGCTAATATGCCCGTATACAGGTGGAAAGGTCCTGTCCTTCTACAAGGAAATCATATTGAAAAAGGCTTTATGGTGAATTGTGCTCCAAATCAGTATGCCACGCTGACTGTTTTCAAGAAGATGTTTGATGTTTGAGTGAGCCGTTCAGAAGGAGGTCAACATCTACACTGTGCGTTTTGTATTTTTATGAAGTGCTGGGAATTAAATCCCCAAAAATCAAGAAATGTCAAGAACAAATACTAAATGCCTGCACACATTTTTTATTATCCCTACCTAAAAGCAGAGATGGTGCATGGGAATATGATACTATGGAATGGACACTATAAAAGGATGGAAGGATATCCTCATCCCCTACCATACAAACTGCTTCAAGAAAGTTGGGGACCAGTGATGCTAAAGTCACACCTAGCTCTGACACTCACACCTAGTCTGCTGAGAATCTTCCTCGAGTAGTCTGAACACATCTATTGTCCCAAACAACACCTGTCAAAACCACAGAGAGACATTCTGCCTGAGGACAAGAGATGTATTAGTTGTTAACATTTGCTTTTCGCGAATGATCTGCGAATGACAATTTGTCTCCAGACTCCAGTCACATTTGCTAGTTTATTTTGATTGTCCTATGTCTCTGACAGTTTTTTCTCTTATTTCTCAGACTCATGATGGTTTCCTTGACTGACATTGGCACAACTTCACAGGTTCACAGGTTGACAAACACCAATGAACAAAAAGCATCCAGTGAGCAGTGGTTCTGCAGGCAGAAACAGCTTATTAATGAGAGAGGTCAGAGGAGAAGGGCCAGACTGGTCAAAGCTGACAGGAAGGTGACAGTAACATGAATAACCACACATTACACTACACTGCACTGCACTGCACTGCACTGCACTGCACTGCACTGCACTGCACTGCACTGCACTGCACTACACTACACTACACTACACTACACTACACTACACTACATTATTGGTATTTGGCAGATGCTCTTATCCAGAGCAACATACAGTTGATTAGACTAAGCAGGAGACAATCCTCCCCTGGAGCAATGCAGGGTTAAGGGCCTTGCTCAAGGGCCCAACGGCTGTGCAGATCTTATTGCGGCTACACTGGGATTAGAACCACTGACCTTGCGTGTCCCAGTCATTTACTTTAACCACTACGCCACAGGCCACAGGCCACCCTGTACATTACCCCACACATTACAACAGTGGTATGCTAGAGAGCATCCCTGAACACACAACACACCAAACCTCTGAGTGGATAGGCTACGGCAGCAGAAGAATTAATAAGTTTAAAAAAACCCACAAAAAAAAAACATAAATTGCTAACTGAGAGTAAGGTCAGGTTCCCAATGCACTGAAGTTGTTTTCTCTAAGCACCTCAGGGAAATGGCGGTGTCCTGGGCACCTCGTGCGTCTAGACTCCTCTCGCGCGCTGACAGTTACATTGCAAACGCTGTTTAAATGTCAACGAGGCCACCTGCGCAGAGACTTCACGACTGCTGGTCCCTACAATTGTGTTCAGCGTTCTCTCTCTCTCTCTCTCTCTCTCTCGCCTGGTGTTGCAAAACAAAGTGGGATGTATTTGGGCTTGTTTCCCCACGTTTAACGGGTCTGCTTTTTAACTGCGGTGGGCCCCATGTCTCTGGCATTGTAATTAACTTGTCACGCACTGGGCAGACCCCACGCGAGACTGTGGTCCCCTGCGGATAATGGCTTCTCGACACGCCCTGGTGGGTTTCTTTCAACAAAAGACAACCTGACAGTCTCCAAACAACTTAATTTTGTTGCTTCTGCAAAGCCCGGTCTCGTCGTAAAGTAGCTATATATGTGTCATTTTCGGAGCTCACAGCCATTCCGTTTTAGATTGGGTTTTAATATCCATGTCTGAAAGTCATGGCATAGCTTCTTGCATACATAATCAAGCAAGCAGAGGAATTATTTAAAAACATGTTGAAAATAATGCTATTTCAACCACGGTCTGCAGTACTGTCTTTCTCAACCAACTGGGAACCGAACCTGCTGCCTTTGAGTTCGTGTAGCGTAACATACGTATTATGCTACAAAATCGCTCAAATTTCCTATTTGCATTAATTAGTTTCACGGAAAGTATTTGTATGGATCTGTGCGAGTGTGCTTCTTCACCTGAATTTCTTATGTGTACGGTACAAAAACATTCATGTTCAAATCTTATTGAGTTATACATACAGAAGGGGCTTTCAAAGCAGTTACCAGATTAAACTATTAGAATACTTCCGCAAATCAGGACAACTAGTATTCATTTATACAAAGATTATGAACTGGCATATTTCTGAATAAGAGTCACCAGGGTGAATGGTAACATATTTGAGTTCAAACTCTACTGAACTGTGAGGAATAACCTTGCATAGGAATAGAGATTGAATCGGGATAAAACTTTTTTTTTTTTAAACTCAAGAAAGAGCTGTTTTTTGCCTCAGGAGTGTTCGATCAGATCCAGGTGCTGTTCACAGTGACGTCCTGCACACTCAAACCTCAGCGATGTGCGCAAAATAAAGGTTTTCCCCCCTTGCAACAAAGGACAACCTCAAACTTCAACCTTCTACTTTAACTAAATGAGCTAGTCATCACTAGTGATACTTTTAAAGCTAAAACATTTTTGATTAAAAGAATTTGCATTGAGGAAAATGCTCACTGTCACATCCGATGCTTGTGTGATGTGTACACAGTAAAATGTTAAACCTTAAATCAACTCTTACAGAATACACATAGTCCCAAGGGGACTTGAACAGTGTGTACTCAAGAGTTGAATCAACACTGGACATTTTACTGCATAGCATATATTTTATGTAATATACTATGCACATATAGATTTCAAATAAGAAGGTAACAATACAACAGTACAAAGTTTACTTCGCAGAATTGGGGCTTTCCACATTGACTATTATCTGCGACATGTCACTCAGAGCAGGTTTATACCGCCACCTTGTGGCTGAAAGGACACATGACATGCAAGGTTTAAGAATAAACTCAAAGAAACAAATGGACACACATGTATACATTTAAATAAATGCTTTTAATATTTTCTTAACAAATAACAATTTGTGGACATCATGTTGAAAGCACAATGGCCCAGTTAAAGAGAACTGGCATACAAGACAATCATGCATTAGAGATAGAAAACGGATGTTCAAATAACAAAGCCAAAATAATGACTTCAATATTAGTTACAATTATTAGACACGGCTATAATACAATAATGCAAATTGTTTAAAGCAAGTTATTGTTACGTGGAGTACATTACGTTAACGGCATTTGGCAGACACTCTTACCCCGAGAGAGACGTACAGTTGATTAGACTAAGCAGGAGACAATCCTCCCCTGGAGCAATGCAGGGTTAAGGGCCTTTTGCTCAAGGGCCCAACGGCTGTGCAGATCTAATTGTGGCTACACTGGGATTAGAACCACCGACCTTGCGGGTCCCAGTCTGTAACCACTATGCTACAAGCCCTCTAGTACTGCTGTATGTAACTATGATAACTGAAATCCTTTCGGAGTAAATCCTTCTTTGGTTTATTGTAATATATAATATAAAAACAGGTAAATAAACTTGAGTAGCAGTGTGTGGAGGGCATGAATTGCTGCAGTTAAATTACCTTTACCCCAAGTTTTGTACAGTTCTACGCATTCCGGTCAGTTATCATGTTTTCAGAAAGACAAACTAACTTTGTCAAATTACCTTATGACAGCCTACTCTCCTTAGCAGCGTCAGGGGGACTTAACATTATTTTAACTGCTTAACACACAGTCGCAGAATGAGTCGCCGATGTATGACATTTTCAATGACCAAGGTCACATCCTTTTTCAGTACAAGTCATCACGAATGGAAACCCCAACGAATACTCAGAGCCTTCCTTTAAGAAAAGGGATGTCACAGGCAAAAGCCCTGTCTAATCGTTTTTACACAGTAAAAAAAAGTAATAGAGTAGACTATATTCAACGCCCCCATTTGTAGGTTGGTTTTTTTTTTGTAGGTTTTTTTTGCAGTGTAACAGTGCTGCAGCTACATAAAATGTATCAGTCATGGAAACTACTGTCCCGAGTGTGTCCCACTTCCATTCCGCACCGTTGTTTGTAAGTGTGTAGAACGGAATCCAACTGGATCTTCAGAACCCCTCCTATAGAGGCGCAGCAAGACCTCATTCTGTCCCGAGCGTGGAAGGACTCGGCGACTGTACACTAACGTTTCGGCGTCCCGAACTTCAGTCTTGAGAGCCGTCAGAGGATTGATCCACGGCCCTGGCCATGTGATCAGAGGATTACCCAACAGTAACCTTTATGCGACCTCCTCTCAAGATATAAGGAGCACCCACCACCCAGATTACATGTTAACACACACACACACCGTTCAGCTACAATAGGAGAGGAGCAGGAGGCGGGTGATGGCGTGTTTACGCAGCGGGGATGAGTGAGGCCCTGGCCCCGCCCCGCAGCCCGTACTGCCACACCCTCTTCTTCTCCTCCATCTTCTCCCCTGGAGGAGCGGAGAGGCCAGGGGTCAGGCATCATCATCATTACATCACATTACATTACACTACACTACACTACATTACATTACACTACATTACATTACGCTACACTACATTACACTACATTACATTACATTACACTACATTACACTACATTACATTACATTACACTACACTACATTACATTACACTACATTACATTACATTACATTACACTACATTACATTACATTACATTACATTACACTACATTACACTACATTACATTACATTACACTACACTACATTACACTACATTACATTACACTACATTACATTACACTACACTACACTACATTACATTACATGGCGTTTAGCAGACGCTCTTATCCAGAGCGACGTACAACGAAGCCGGACCGAGAGGACAGTACAGTTCCGATACAATCCGATACAATCGGAACCCTTGAACAATGCATCAGGTTCCAAACTAGCATACCACAGTTGGCAGCTAGAACACCCCGAGTGCAACAATACAACAGCTAATACAAAAAACAACAATATCTATACAACTATATAAGTGCCATTACAGTCTATGGCATATATAAGGCTAATCTTGGTGGTCACACTCCGCTTCTCTTCAGAGAGAGAGAGAGAGAGAGAAGAGAGAGAGAGAGAGAGAGAGAGGATGAGAGGAGAGAGAGAGAGGAGAGAGAGAGAGGAGAGAGAGAGAGAGAGAGAGGAGGAGAGATGAGGAGAGAGAGAGAGAGAGAGAGAGAGAGAGAGAAGAGGAGAGAGAGAGAGAGAGAGAGGAGAGAGAGGGAGAGGAAGAAGAGAGAGAGAGAGAGAGAGAGAGCGAGAGAGAGAGAGATACTGCCCAAAGCTGGGATCCACATGTTTCTTTAATTCAAAAAATGTCCTTCCAGTGAAATAAAAGCAGTTTTCTAAACGGCCTGCGGCTCAACCCGATAACACCCAGAACTGAGCCATGCCAGGGGTTCGCTCTGCAGATGTAACCGCGGGATTGCGGCTGAGGAGAGAGGTCGCCGTTCATGTTACACAGACACTACTCTGGGCAAGTCCCTCTTGTCTAAACCTAACCCTTTTTTTAAATGCACTTACGATGACTGTCTCTTTGTTTAGAACAGCCCTTCATGCGTACTGTGATAGTTATTAAATTTGACGCTTTTAACCTGCGGAAGAACCTATGCACTTGTAAGTGGCGTTGGATTAAAGTCTTGTGCTAAATGACTGAAATGTAAAATGTGAGAAATGAAAGTATCTACCATTGTAAATCAGGCTCATCTTGGCGGGGTTCCTCTCCCCAGCCGCTGGCAGCTCTCCATCAGGCAGGACAGACACGCTTTCCATCGGGAACATTTCAACCTCCACAGTTTTTGTTCCAGCCCTCACCAAAATGTTGATCTTTTCCGTGGTGTTCACGAGGGACTAACAGGAGCGAGACAGGAAGAGAGACACTTTTAACAAGTGTGCACACGAAGAACAGAGGTATTCTGCAATAATACATTTACATTTTTGTCATTTGACAGACGCTATTAATCCAAAGCGACTTACAGGTGCATAGGTTCTTCCACAAGTCAAAGCATCACATCCATAACTAGTAAAATACACATGAAGTGTTGTTCTAAACATATAGTCATCATAAGTTTTTTTTTTTTTTGGGGGGGTTAGACAAGAGGGATAGGGATATCAGAAAGGGGGGCGGGGGAAATCAGGAGGGGGTCGGACTAAGGTACAGTTTGAAAATGTGTGTTTTTAATAATGATAATAATAATAATGATAATAATAATAATAATAAGACATACACTTAATTCTAGCAACCTTCATTTCTTGATGCAGATTATTTATTGTTACTGCTATTGATGCATTTTATTTCTGACAAATACTCCACAATTCAACGCAACGAGTTGAGGGAGAAAATACATCATTTCAAAATAGAGCTTTAGAATTTAGAAGCAGTAATTCTCAAAACTTCTGCAAATTGTACAATACACAGCCTATACCTTAGCTAGAAAAAATTGTGCACAACAAAAAGAAGATAAGAAAATGAGGACATGCTTAAAAAATCGTCTCATATTCTCATCTTCCTCTGCTCACCAGCGCATTGCACTGTTGTGCCATTTAACTTTACTACCAGGTGACCTTTACTTCCCGCTGAAGATATTCACAATAACTGACTGCTCCTTGGGATAGCCGGGGCCTCATTGGTAAAAAGGTCTAATGATCAAACTCAATCGCAAACAGTGGCTTGAGCAGAAAACCATGACTAGTGTTATTTCGAAAATCCCGATTTGACGTGGATGAGATCACATTTCTGCATTCAGTTTACACTAGACGCAAGAACCTACTGATCATGACCAACTGAAGGTACTGCACGTTTGAGGACTGTGCATGACTAAGAACAACGTTTTAATTTCTAATCCGTTATAGGCATGATGAGTCCAAAAATGCTTTCAAAACTTTTTGTTTATAGTCTAAATTGGTTCTAAATGTGCCACTAAAATTGTGTTTTAGTTTGAATCTAGTAACATTTATATAAACGGGGCCCCTGGTGTTTTCCACTGCTGTGCACACTTGTTAAAGAAAAATGCTGATTGTTATTTCAGGCAAAACCCAAAGGCAAGGTCTGCACGTACCTTTGTGTTTTGAGAGGGGCCTCTTTCAGTCTCACTTCCCGTCCCTGGTGACCTGAACACAAGAATAATGGTTGTCAGCATTATCAAACACACAAAAAAGTTATCTAGATGGCCCACACTATTCACAGGGCCCTTACTGCGCATAACCTAATTCACTCACAGCAATGATCCCTGAAGTCTGCACAGCTTCTATGTTGACTACAAAAGGCTTCCATTTTGATGCTTTGATGCAAATACTAATGTGATAACAACTACCAAACAGACTCATACTGTAAGCAAGTACATGCGCTAACATTTATAACGCAGAGGTATTACCACAGGTTCTGCAAACCACAGTCAGACCTTATTCTTAACACGCTGCAGGTTTTACGACAGAAGGGAGAAGGAGAAGTTGACCGTTGTTAGTCCATAGCAGATGCATAAACTATGGTCCGGGGGGCCAAATTCGGGTGTACAGTTAAAAAAGAAATGATCTTCAACAGCGGTTTAGCTGGAAATCTTCTTCATTTAGGAATCAGGTCCCTGCCGTTGTATTATAGTTTGGCCCACTAAGCTCAAAACGTTGTGCATGTGTGATTCACTCGCAGATATTTTCTCAAAACGCATTTCACGAAATTGTGTCACTTGCGAATCGCAAAGTAACCTGCGACAACTACATCGCGTCACGCAAAAAACAATTTTCTGCCTCGCAAATATGCGAGTTCCTCTGACTCAGACAGACTGCAGAAACTGGCTCCAGAAAGAATACTATTTATTCTAAGATCTGCATCCTAAAGTGGTCGGCTATACTTTAATTAGTAAGTACAGAGGAAGTGCATTTTAAATAGCCTCTACTCTCTGGGATTTTGCTCAGAAAAAGTAGCCTACTCTAGGCATATTTTTTGTAAGGGTTGGCAGCTCCGAGCAACCGTTTTCTTGGGGTTTTCATGCAATAGAGTAAGCACCTTCCCCATGTGATGCCACTTACAGATTATGCTATTAGATGCTGCCGTTAAATAAACTGGGAGCGCACACAACTGTTACATTTGAAGCGACTGTGATTTGGGCCACCGCCTTCACAGGTGATGCTACGAATGGATGGCGTCCAGGTGACAGTTACGTTTCATTTGGATATCACAAATCACAAAACCCCTGACGTTTCTATAAAGTGTAGGCTATGATATTAGGTGCACCAGGTAGAAGTAATAATTCAAATTAAACGAACCATTAAAATTACATTTGTATTTTACATGGCCAGCCCACTTTGCTGAGGAGCGCTAATGCTAATGCTAATGCTAACATTTACCATGCTGTGCGCCAATGCAAAACTTTAACGTATAGCAATGTTTTCCCTGTTTCCCTGAGCATTAGCCTCAAACAAAATCATTATGTGGCCATACTTCAAATCTTAAAATAAAGCTGTAAATGTAACGTAAAGCCATAGCAGCAAAGCCTAATGCCGCGTTCACTTCGTATTAGGATGAACGAATTAGCTCCTTCCGACTGGGAAAACGGTGCACGTCAACCAAAAACAAAACTAAAAATGTTAGCAGGTGTAACTTGGAACTCGAACTCGCTGTTATAGTTTTGTAGGCGTAGTAGGCTACGCCATGTCCCATACATGTTTTATGGAATTTATATTCAACTCCACTTAAGCAGTAATTAATCACGATTAGCGGAATTAATGTTGAATCCTCTTGCGTTTTTATATGATATGAATAATTATAATATCCAATCAGCATATGAAAATAATTTTACCACTCTATTATATATATATTATAATATATATATGTATTCTTATTACTAAAATATTAATGAATGGAATAATACAATAACGAAACACAACACGAACAGCTGAGACCACTCGTGAAGTTTGCTTGGCTCCTACGAAAAAACTGACATCCGAAAAACTTTGATAAATCCCACATTATTTGGGGAAGTGCATTTCCGATGGATTTCACAGTGAATTTCGTTCGGCTCACATTTCATCAATGACGGCCACTGTCTTAATGTATTCGTTTTTTATTTTATTTTTTACAATCACTTTCTAGGATTTATAAAAACATACAAAAATCAGGATTAGAATATTTCCCTCCACAACCTGTGGGTAGGCTGGAGGGGGAATTCTGAAAGGCAGACTGACGGACAGAAAGGCAGACTGACGGACAGACGTACCATGCAGGAACTGGGCTTGGGTGGCCGTCTCCATCCTCAGATTCTGTCCCTTCTGCGGAAAACGAGTTTCGCTTTTCAATCCCTATTCCTGGCACATCAGTGGGGTGAATGTCTAGAGCAGAGGGGCATCACTAATGTCACTTACTACACCTGACGATGGCCGTGTCCGCCACTGCACACACACACACACACACACACACACCGATCAGCCACAACATTAAAACCACCTGCTTAAACCAGTTTTCCCACATAGTCCCAGGTCCACCACATGCAGTAACATGTAATTCCAATGGAGGGAAGGAGAGTGAAACAGATGTAGGATTAGATGCCACGCATTTTTAAATACGGTGCGGGAAGAATGTCTACAGCTCCTGCAGTATCTGTTCAGATAAACACCAGTACGTACCGAGATATTTAAATAACAAATCAATGCACCTCCCACCCCAATGAGCTTACAAGATTTCTATTTTAATTAAAAAATGTAACTTTTGAATGCAATTCACTTATGATTATCTGCTTATACAAGTCCACATTATCATATAATGACATATTAAGTGTTTATAGTCAAGTTTATACAGTTTAAAGCATTTATTTTTAATCATGAAAAAACAGGTCTAAGTGGGTGCTTTCAATGTAATGCAAAGACCACGTTTTCAGCTATGCCTACATTGATAGAAACCACTCAAAGTAAAACCACTTTTTAAAGGTCAGAAATAGTACTGAATGTTTTTACCAGAAGCCCACAACAAATATCAATGCAGACAAGGCTTGATAACAAATTATTATACTGTACTGCAGAAAAATGAGCCAGCTCTTTATCAGCAGGAAATAAGCAACTTTCTTGTTTTTGTATTTGCACACAACATCGTCAGGAAGTCAGGAAGTACCAGGATAGGAAGTGGGAAGTTCTAACCTTGATCAGCAGGCCCATCCTTTTCACCCGATCCGTTCTGGGCACGGTTCAGTTCTGACTCGGTCCCAATGTCCTCCGCATTAGGACTTGGAGTCTCCTGCATTAAATCAGTGAGTTCACATATTAACCCGCACTAAGGTATCCGCAATATCATTTCTTGCTTTCCTAAATCGCGTTCAACAATCTCTTGTTGTCAGGTTGATTACCTTAGTTCAAAGTGTGACTAATCATAGCAAACAAGACAAGTTCCCAGGCAAAGTCCCACTTGTTTCACCTGAACACCCACATCATATAAACATTAAGAATGCTAATGTCTTTGTCCAATTAAAGTGCTGCTGCATGCATTATTTTTTTTCTTGATTCCCAGATGCTACTTTCACTTTGCTTTGCTTGAGGAACACCTCAGCCAATTTCAGCCTTTAAAGAGCAACTTGAAACAACATAAAGCTGACAGTCCTTTCTACATACATCTACAGTCACAGTTTGTGTCCGCAAACACTCGCTAAGAATCTAACCAGGTTAATAAAACCACATGCATCTTCAGATCAAAAGATCTGGCGCAGTACAATGACTACGTCAATTTCGAGTTTTGATAATAAACGTTTTAAACATATAAAAATATAATGCAACAGACTTTAAATATTTTTATATAGAAATTTTTTTACATTAAGTAATCTTGAATGAAGCCTCCATAGTAATCATAGTGTATTTTCATCATTCTTACCCATTCAAAAAAATAACTATAGAGCTGTCCCATCTTTGAAAGTTTTTCTGTTTTGTGCACCGAGAGAGAGATGAGCCCACCTTTTATAATCTTTCATACTTTTACTTTCACTTTCCGCCTGAGTCAGACGGGATTCACCGTACTTTGAACACTTTTCCTCAGTACAGTTCACCTTAAAATCAGAACCCATTTCAGACCCAAAGAAACAGGAAAAGTTAGTTTAACCGCGCCCTCAACCGGATCTAATTGATTATTTGAGTGGGGAGTGACAACAAAGACCGGCAGAGCTTGTTGCTCTCCAGGACCGGGAAATTATTATAACAGTATTTTGCACCTTCCAAACAGGATAAAACATAAAACTGTGACATACAAAAGAAACATTTTAATGAGTAAGAAATGACATTAAGTTACATTACAAAGCATTTAGCAGACGCTCTTATCCAGAGTGGAGATCGGACACAGGAACGAGAGGAAGAAAAAGCACGTTACCAAGGAAAATCAAATATATCTCCTCACTACTGTACTTTTAAGACGCAAAATACAAACCAGGTGGAAAATAACTGAACAGGGGGCGAAACCAACACAAAGCTGCCGGTGACAAAAAATGCAGAAATAACTCAATCGCAGCCCTCCCAGCCAGCACAGAGAAGGAGGGCACACGGAACAGTGAAGTTTTGTTTTCCTTGTTGAAAAGCACAAAGTGCCTGCACGAAGAGTTCACCCCAATTTCACAACATTCTGGGTAGCGATATGGCCACGTCATTTCAATTCCAGGCAGGGGAAAATGATTCATTCTCAGTTAACATTAACGGCAGAATTACTCTAACACAATATTACCTAGGGCAGAGAAAGGCTGTCGACGGTGATAATAAGGGACCTGAGGCTAGTGGTCAGGTAATCGGTCTCGCGAGGCAACTCTTCGGAAGTTCTTCTGAGATGGTAAAATGGTAAATGCCAGGCATTTATATAGCGCCTTTATCCAAATCCATCATGCGTCTCCATTCACACACACACACTCACGGCGATGCAAGGCCCCGACCAGCTCGTCAGGAGAATTTGGGGATTAGGTGTCTTGCTCAGGGACACTTCGACACAGCCCGGGCGGGGGATCAAACCGGCAACCCTCCGACAGCCAGACGACTGCTCGTACTGCCTGAGCCATGTCGCCCCCATTAGATAGACAAGTGTTGGTGCTAGTGTGCCACGTTTCACTGCTAATTGCTTTTTTAAGTAATAAATAAATGACAAATGCTCCTGAAACCGCTGGATAAAGGATACAGTTTACAATTTGAATGTTGTGAATGTTGAATCACTACAAAAAACAGGTCTATCAAAAACACTGCGCAGATGACCGATGTCCGGGGAGCAGCGATTGATTTAACCCACTCACAGCAGCCAGGGGAGCTGCTGGACGATGCCTTATCCTTCAAAAAGAAGACACCCGTCCCTGGGTGGGCTCGAACCACCAACCTTTCGGTTAACAGCCGAACGCGCTAACCGATTGCGCCACAGAGACAGGCACGAAGAACCGACCCGACAACAACTGTGGGAAGCTGATATGGCCTGTCCGTCGACATGAGTAATATGACACCAGGAAGAAGGACACGAGCAGCTGAACCAAGCACACTCTGCACTGTCAGTAGAGCATGATGTCCACCGTGGGTTCCAGTCCCAGAGAGCACAGTCAGTAGAGCATGATACCCACCGTGGGTTCCAGCCCCAGAGAGCACAGTCAATAGAGCATGATACTCACCGTGGGTTCCAGTCCCAGAGAGCACAGTCAGTAGAGCATGATACTCACCATGGGTTCCAGCCCCAGAGAGCACAGTCAATAGAGCAGATCTGCCCTCTCAGGAAGGCGTCTTTGGAATGCAACCTAAAGGCCCGGACACACCAATCCGACGAGAGCCAACTTGCACGTACACTCTGCACCTGAGGACATAACTCTCCATCCCAGGTGGTGGCTATAGCCTGCAGTCACAATTCAGTAAAAGAAAACTGGAAGACAGTCTTGAGTCATGGTCCTAACTGTACACACATGTGGTTTTCGATACATACCACCCCACTCTGCCAATGATGAACCACAATGGCAGATCTGCCTCTCTGCAGACGCCCAAAAGGAAACAGACTGTGTTTACCAGCAGGGTTTGATGAAAAGACATGCTCGTCAATACAGGACTATTGCGCAATTCTGCCACCTCAGTGGAATGCCCCCAGAACTGTTGAGGTGAAATAGCACTGTATAAACCATGGGTTTTCCCCACATACAGTGTTTGGTGTCTTTAGATAGCTAATGTTGTGGGACATAGTCTGGTGTCATTGGTGGTGTAGTACACTGGTTGCTGAATAAAGATCTTGAAACACCATTTAGAAATAAACCACATGCAAGTTACCAGTGATTCAGCATCCAACTGTGCTACAAAGGTTAACCAGGTTTGTTAGACATACAGAGATAACATCAGCAGGACCATTGTTCTTACCGCCGTCTTGTGACTCTTTATGTGATGATTTGTGCGCACAATTTCCTTATAGCCATTCACATTACACCTTGTAATTCTTGTAGCACAGTGTCATTCTATTTCTGCAATGCACACTCTTGACTCGCACCACTGCACACTCAGCATAGAGTCCTAACAGACATAGAAACCCAGGATACCTGCACCTGTAGTCACTTGCCGATACACCAGTGCCGTCACAAGATACATAAGTTGTTTAACAAATCTAGATGAAAATACCAGGAAATATAAGCTGCATTCCGATCTGGCATCTCATGTACATCTTTTGACCTCAAACTCAACTGTCTTCACTGTATAGCACAAACAAAGGAATTGACCTTGCTGTACCAATACTTTTGGACGGGACTGTATGTGTGTGTGTGTGTGTGTGTGTGTGTGTGTGTGTGGAGCTTATACAAATAATTTCCTTTTGGATTCACATTTATTAAAATCAAAATAGCTTTATTAGCATCGTTGTCGATAAAAAGCTGCCATCTATCGTTTTGTCGAGGACCAAGGGTCAAGGGTCAAGGGTCATCGGGCTGCAGCTCCAAATCTGCAGACAAGCCTGACAGCATCGTAGCGCAAAGACTCTCGTTGAAGTGGGAAGACGGGTCAGATTCTCAAGGAAAAGGCAGCGCCCAACGTGGGGCTCGAACCCACAACCCTGAGATTAAGAGTCTCATGCTCTACCGACTGCACAAAAGCCACCGTTCATTCTTCTCAGTGGAGAAAGGAGGGACCCGCAGGGCCCCCCACGCCCTGCGCTCGGTCGGAGGTTCGAATCCGACCCCGGCCGAATTGCCAAATTATCTGTTGCGTTGTGTATATGCAGAATTCAAGGGCCAAATAGTATAGGAACTATATTTCTGTACATGTATTGGCACTACATTAGTAACTGGCGCTATATGTACACGTATTGGCATTAACTGCATTGGAACTATGAATATGCAGATTGTCAGAAATTTTAATTGTAAATGCACATGATTTGAATGTCAGGAATTGTAATGTGTAGAATTTTAAATGAACGGTCACTTCAAATGCAGAATGTCAGAAAATGTAACTTGTCAGAATAATGCAGAGAGACTATTGGCTTTCTGTGCATGTTTTATTCTTATACAACACGTTGATTTCTGCAGCAGAAATGAATTATACAGAGATGTTGTAATTGTGAACAGCAATGCAATGTATTAACTAACTGAAATAAAAAGACAAAATTAAAAAAGACAGAGAAAAGAGTTTGCTTTTCACTGACTCTATTGATGACTTTTTTTAGTTACTTTTGTTAGATAAAACAGCGATTGCAGTACACAATCCAAAACACATTTGGCAGGGATAATTGGCTTGGGACTGACTGACTGCCTGCTTGCCTGCCTGTCTAGACAGTCAGTGATGCAGGAGAAGGAAGGACATTAAAAGCTTTGAAGCTTTGACTTGTATGCATGAGAAGGAAGGAAATCGTTCTCACTTTCAAAGACTCAAATCAAGTATTGTTAAATTCAGAAACAAAAGACAAGCATTTCCTTTCACAAGCATTTCCTTAAATGATTGCAATATGCAATGATCCAAACATTGATGCACAAGCTGCTTCACTGTAATACAATTGTGTTTAAAAAACATACATACTTAATTATGCTGAACTTTAGACATAAAGTAACAGCACTATACAAACTGGGAAACATTGATGCACACCACTGGGAGCTTTACTGTGTCCATATAAAAAAGTGTCCATTACAAATGCAGCCGAGGGCACACTTTTGACATTTCAATGTTCCCATTGCAGGACCGGCTTTTGTCTGGTGCTTCACCTCAGTCCAAGGACTGCAGGCAATGTAGCTCTGAGGGTCTTCAGCACACGCAAGCCTCTACACCTCGCCATGGTACCGGTCCAAGTAGAGGGCAGATCACAGAACTATATACAATAAAAGCGTCCTCCACCCAGCCAGTGGATCAGCGTCCATGAGTGTCCTTCATGCCAACCACTCCTGCACCGATTTGCCGGCAGCAGTGGAGCAGAACGCGATGTTGCCCAAACGGCTATGGCCAAATTGCCGCTGTTTCGGCTGTCCGCACTTTAGGCAGATGTACTTCTCCTCACGCTGTCAGGGATGCGGGTACCCACCACGTCCTGCTGAAGCACAGCTCTCTCCCACGCCTTCTGCCTCCGGGAGAACCTGAGAGCAATAAACACCACATGTTAGCATGTCAGTCAGCAGAAAGTTACACATCGCAGGATTACGGCATACAATTTCTGCATCGTGCCACCACTTACCACTGGGAGAGAGTGCGCTGGTTCAACTCAAAGAGGCTGTGGCTTCGGCCCGTCCCTCCTCTTCTCCTCCGGCGGCGGTGGTGGGAGGTGCGGGCGGGGGGAGCGGGTGTGTGACCTCTACGACAGCAGGATCGCCTTTGCAGAGACGTACCTAAAAAATAAAAATCATTTTAAAACAAAAACCTATGTGTTTGTGTCAATCAAGCATTGAAATGAGATGCTGTTTAACTACGATTACAAGCAGCTCAGCCCAAATAAGTGCCATAGTTATTATGGTTGTCAGTGATGTACATTAGAAAGTGCATCTACAGTAATGCCATAAATTTGCCCAGTGCCAGTATACCAGGGGGTGCAGGAGAAGATGGGTGTGATCAAAAATAAAGATGAGCCTCTAAGACAGGGAAATGAAAAAGTTGCAGTTACGCGCAGGGTGAAAGCCACAGCTAGGCAGCGATGGATGGATGACAGGACAAAGGTACAAAGCATGCTTAAACGCATTGAATCTCTTACCCAAACCTACCATTCCTATTTCAAGGAGATCCTTCTTTCTCTGATAAATATTACAATGAAACAACAGCTAATTCAAATTGTATTATACGAAACTGACAATACTTTATAAAACACAGTCAAAATAAAAAGATGCAAACAAATCACAAGGTTTGAGAATATGGGAAGTTACATAAAGTATGCTTTAAATTGTGATGTATTTTAAATGAGCGACTGAGATGCCATTACTGACTGACAGTTGTCGTTTATGCCAAAACATTTCTTAAACATTTCGCAAGAAATTATTACACTGGGGAGTCAAAACATTACTCAGTTCGGTGCCGTTTAAGTCACACAAACGTATTAAACAGCCCGAAAAACGGCTCGAAAGCCAACCGGCTAGCCCGCTCTGACCATCGCGAACATATAAATCATTCTTCCGATTTTAATATAAATTTCATTAGAAAACGCATTGAAAGCTTACCTTTCACCGATGCGGGAGCAATGGCCGGCGCGCCGATTCGAGTCGAAACGGAGGAAGAGCTACAATTGGCCGGCTAAACACGTGATGAAATTGGAACAAACACGTGACGAATTTGGAACAAATCCGGCCGTCCGATTGGCCGAGCAGCTTTGTCAAAGTTGGTCAAAGTTGGAAATTGGAACAAGGGACGGCCTGTGATTGGCTCCGATATTGGAACATATTGGAACGTTGGAACAGAGAAGAACGCCGACTCTTAGGCGCAAAGAGCTAGCCGGGCTAACAACGGACCCAGAGGACCTTGGAGTCGCTGTCTGTCTTACGATAAGGCCTGTCAATACACTCTTAGTGTATTGAAAGGCCATATCAGTTTCTCAGCCTAAGCGCCCCCACCATGTGGTCTCTGTGGCGCAATCGGTTAGCGCGTTCGGCTGTTAACCGAAAGGTTGGTGGTTCGAGCCCACCCAGGGACGCGCAACCTTTTTTAAGTTTTGTTCCTTGAACAACTACACCCCCCCCCCCAAGGCAGCTGAGAGTCTGAGAAGTTCAATCCAATCAAATTCTAATGCGCTAATAGGAAACTGTTTGAAATGGAAGTCTTATCCTTGAATGGTCAAAGTAAAACAGGAGTAATCGCGCCAAGAGAGAGACACCTGCAAAACCATTAGAAATGGTCAGTGAATTAGGGTCATTCCATGTCAAGGCGGCCTTTCAATACAAAGACATTTCAATGCAGGAAAAACCTGCAATATGACTTCTGATTGGCTATGTTAAACAATTCCTGGTTCTGGATTTTTTTTATTTGATTGGATTTAACTGCTCAAACTATCAGCTGCCTTGTGGGTATAGCAGTTAAAAGACAACATAACCTTTAAGAGCTAATACGTCCCTGGGTGGGCTCGAACCACCAACCTTTCGGTTAACAGCCGAACGCGCTAACCGATTGCGCCACAGAGACTGTAACGAGGGATCTGTAAGGATACAACTGTACTCAAAGAAACCTTATCAAAGCATTTACTGATTGAAAATGTCCCAGGTGTGTGTAATTAGTTAGCTACCACGCGTGGTTAGCCTAATACAAAGAAGAGCCAGATGGATTTGCAATATAAGTAGGCAAGATCTTACACAAGAAAAAAATGGAAGATATACAAGTTTGTTTGGATCACATTGCCACCGGTAAGCTTACTTTGAATCATCATATAACTCCTCACACTCAAGCTAACCAGTGAGCTGAAACTTCTCTTTTGGACGTTATTACTGAGACTAGTGGATAATCAATGATGAAAACGGGTCTCTACCAAACCCGTGGAAACTACCAAAAATGGTTAGAGATTTACTAATTACAACATTGCATGATCGACACGACACTAAAGTAAATGTCTGGGATCACCTACTGCGGGGTAACACTAGTGCTGACAACATGCCCGTTGATACACAGAATGAAGTGCATATCGCTAACATTAGCATGCTAAATGCCTCCAGAGCTGTAGACATGTGGTTTAGTAACAAGTCTTTCACCATTTTTCCCCGATGACTTTTCAACAAAGAGAAACTAAGAGAGCCTTCTCTTCCATCACAAGACAGCAAGCCCCCACCCGCCCTGCCGGAAGTCTATTCTGTTGTAAATATTCCTAACACATCCCCTCCCCCAAAGGTCATCTAACCGGATAGGCTGGCTTCCTGCCGTGAGGAGTGCCCTCCAATCACCGTTCACAAGGAGGCGGAAAAATCCCCGACACTGAACCCAACCCCTTTGCAAACAAGGAACATTTCTCCTCATCTCTCTCCCTTTTCTTGAAGACAGTGATCACGGGTGTCTTTCAGGAGCTGGCTTTCAGCCGGAAATTCCCTCTGTTGTAGTTGGCTGTTGCTGGCTCACCATTGGAATTCCCAGTCTCCCATGGCTACAGAAGGCCTGCAGGAAAACTGTGGCAGACCGTGGAACAACAGGGTGTTTGCCACAAAACATTTATAAAGTTTTCCCATTTTTTAATTCGTTTTTTTTCCTCAAATGCATGCTAATTGAATTCAAAATGTTGAATTAAAAGGTTTCTGAGTAAATAACCTCCTCTCAGCTTGAATGAACACATTCAGCAGGAACAGTGGGGTTGGGGTGGAGGCAGGGACATGTCTAACAGGAGTACAGAAGAAAGCTACACAAGCCCAGCTAGCTCAGGCAATCAAACAAGAGGGCCCTAAATCTGAGTGGTCTCATAAACACATAACCAGCAGATACATAACTTCAGAATCGGAATTAAATTTATCAGCCAAGTAAGTCTGCACACACTCAGTGAGCACTTTATTAGGTATTGATTAGACCTATTTGCTATAGCCTATCCACTTAGAGGTGTGTTCAGAGATGCTCTTCTGCATACCACTGTTGTAATGCGTGGTTATTTGCGTTATCTGCACACTTTAGAGCTCATTCTTTATTGGACAAGGGGCAAAATATGACATACATGCTCATTGTTGAAAATGGAAGCCGGGGGAAAAAAAGCGATTACATCCTTTTTGGGGTTATTTTTTGCCTTTATGATCATACAATTACGTTGAATGTTGTGAATCAGAAAAACTTCTTCCATTTGGGCGGTGTATGTGATTTAAAAAAAAGATACTCATAGATACCAACTTCATGCATCGCAGACATGATACCGAGGGACAGCCATCCGAGCAAAACAGACACCCAACGTGGGGCTCGAACCCACGACCCTGAGATTAAGGTCTCATGCTCTACCAACTGAGCTAGCCGGGCTAACTAAGGACCCCCACGGACCCCCAAGGACCTTGGAGTTGCTGTCTGTCTTACGATAAGGCCTGTCAATACACTCTTAGCGTATTGAAAGGCCATATCAGTTTCTCAGCCTAAACGCCCCCACCGTGTGGTCTCTGTGGCGCAATTGGTTAGCGCGTTCGGCTGTTAACCGAAAGGTTGGTGGTTCGAGCCCACCCAGGGACGCGTAACCTTTTTTAAGTTTTGTTCCTTGAACAACTACACCCCCCCCCCCCCCAAGGCAGCTGAGAGTCTGAGAAAGTTCAATCCAATCAAATTCTAATGCGCTAATAGGAAACTGTTTGAAATGGAAGTCTTATCCTTGAATGGTCAAAGTAAAACAGGAGTAATCGCGCCAAGAGAGAGACACCTGCAAAACCATTAGAAATGGTCAGTGAATTAGGGTCATTCCATGTCAAGGCGGCCTTTCAATACATATTTTGCCCATTTCAATGCAGGAAAAACCTGCAATATGACTTCTGATTGGCTATGTTAAAAAATTCCTGGTTCTGGATTTTTTTTATTTGATTGGATTTAACTGCTCAAACTATCAGCTGCCTTGTGGGTATAGCAGTTAAAAGACAACATAACCTTTAAGAGATAATACGTCCCTGGGTGGGCTCGAACCACCAACCTTTCGGTTAACAGCCGAACGCGCTAACCGCCACAGAGACTTTAACGAGGGACTTGTAAGGATACAGCTGTACTCAAAGAAACCGTATCAAAGCATTTACTGATTGAAAATGTCCCAGGTGTGTGTAATTAGTTAGCTACCACACGTGGTTAGCCTAATACTTGTCAACACAAAGAAGAGCCAGGTGGATTTGCAATATAAGTAGGCAAGATCTTACACCAGAAAAAAAATGGAAGATATACAAGTTTGTTTGGATCACATTGTAAGCTTACTTTGAATCATCATATAACTCCTCACACTCAAGCTGACCAGTGAGCTGAAACTTCTCTTTTGGACGTTATTACTAAGACTAGTGGATAATCAATGATGAAAACGGGTCTCTACCAAACCCGTGGAAACTACCAAAAATGGTTAGAGATTTACTAATTACAACTTTGCATGATGGACACGACACTAAAGTAAATGTCTGGGATCACCTACTGCGGGGTAACACTAGTGCTGACAACATGCCCGTTGATACACAGAATGAAGTGCATATAGCTAACATTAGCATGCTAAATGCCTCCAGAGCTGTAGACATGTGGTTTAGTAACAAGTCTTTCACCATTTTTCCCCGATGACTTTTCAACAAAGAGAAACTAAGAGAGCCTTCTCTTCGATCACAAGACAGCAAGCCCCCACCCGCCCTGCCGGAAGTCTATTCTGTTGTAAATATTCCTAACACATCCCCTCCCCCAAAGGTCATCTAACCGGATAGGCTGGCTTCCTGCCGTGAGGAGTGCCCTCCAATCACCGTTCACAAGGAGGCGGAAAAATCCCCGACACTGAACCAAACCCCTTTGCAAACAAGGAACATTTCTCCTCATCTCTCTCCCTTTTCTTGAAGACAGTGATCACGGGTGTCTTTCAGGAGCTGGCTTTCAGCCGGAAATTCCCTCTGTTGTAGTCGGCTGTTGCTGGCTCACCATTGGAATTCCCAGTCTCCCATGGCTACAGAAGGCCTGCAGGAAAACTGTGGCAGACCGTGGAACAACAGGGTGTTTGCCACAAAACATTTATAAAGTTTTCCCATTTTTTAATTCGTTTTTTTTCCTCAAATGCATGCTAATTGAATTCAAAATGTTGAATTAAAAGGTTTCTGAGTAAATAACCTCCTCTCAGCTTGAATGAACACATTCAGCAGGAACAGTGGGGTTGGGGTGGAGGCAGGGACATGTCTAACAGGAGTACAGAAGAAAGCTACACAAGCCCAGCTAGCTCAGGCAATCAAACAAGAGGGCCCTAAATCTGAGTGGTCTCATAAACACATAACCAGCAGATACATAACTTCAGAATCGGAATTAAATTTATCAGCCAAGTAAGTCTGCACACACTCAGTGAGCACTTTATTAGGTATTGATTAGACCTATTTGCTATAGCCTATCCACTTAGAGGTGTGTTCAGAGATGCTCTTCTGCATACCACTGTTGTAATGCGTGGTTATTTGCGTTATCTGCACACTTTAGAGCTCATTCTTTATTGGACAAGGGGCAAAATATGACATACATGCTCATTGTTGAAAATGGAAGCCGGGGGAAAAAAAGCGATTACATCCTTTTTGGGGTTATTTTTTGCCTTTATGATCATACAATTACGTTGAATGTTGTGAATCAGAAAAACTTCTTCCATTTGGGCGGTGTATGTGATTTAAAAAAAAGATACTCATAGATACCAACTTCATGCATCGCAGACATGATACCGAGGGACAGCCATCCGAGCAAAACAGACACCCAACGTGGGGCTCGAACCCACGACCCTAAGATTAAGGTCTCATGCTCTACCAACTGAGCTAGCCAGGCTAACTAAGGACCCCCAAGGACCCCCAAGGACCTTGGAGTTGCTGTCTGTCTTACGATAAGGCCTGTCAATACACTCTTAGCGTATTGAAAGGCCATATCAGTTTCTCAGCCTAAGCGCCCCTACCGTGTGGTCTCTGTGGCGCAATCGGTTAGCGCGTTCGGCTGTTAACCGAAAGGTTGGTGGTTCGAGCCCACCCAGGGACGCGTAACCTTTTTTAAGTTTTATTCCTTGAACAACTACACCCCCCCCCCCCCCAAGGCAGCTGAGAGTCTGAGAAGTTCAATCCAATCAAATTCTAATGCGCTAATAGGAAACTGTTTGAAATGGAAGTCTTATCCTTGAATGGTCAAAGTAAAACAGGAGTAATCGCGCCAAGAGAGAGACACCTGCAAAACCATTAGAAATGGTCAGTGAATTAGGGTCATTCCATGTCAAGGCGGCCTTTCAATACAAAGACATTTCAATGCAGGCAAAACCTGCAATATGACTTCTGATTGGCTATGTTAAACAATTCCTGGTTCTGCATTTTTTTTATTTGATTGGATTTAACTGCTCAAACTATCAGCTGCCTTGTGGGTATAGCAGTTAAAAGACAACATAACCTTTAAGAGCTAATACGTCCCTGGGTGGGCTCGAACCACAAACCTTTCGGTTAACAGCCAAACGCGCTAACCGATTGCGCCACAGAGACTTTAACGAGGGACTTGTAAGGATACAGCTGTACTCAAAGAAACCGTATCAAAGCATTGACTGATTGAAAATGTCCCAGGTGTGTGTAATTAGTTAGCTACCACGCGTGGTTAGCCTAATACTTGTCAACACAAAGAAGAGCCAGGTGGATTTGCAATATAAGTAGGCAAGATCTTACACCAGAAAAAAAATGGAAGATATACAAGTTTGTTTGGATCACATTGCCACCGGTAAGCTTACTTTGAATCATCATATAACTCCTCACACTCAAGCTAACCAGTGAGCTGAAATTTCTCTTTTGGACGTTATTACTAGGACTAGTGGATAATCAATGATGAAAACGGGTCTCTACCAAACCCGTGGAAACTACCAAAAATGGTTAGAGATTTACTAATTACAACTTTGCATGATGGACACGACACTAAAGTAAATGTCTGGGATCACCTACTGCGGGGTAACACTAGTGCTGACAACATGCCCGTTGATACACAGAATGAAGTGCATATAGCTAACATTAGCATGCTAAATGCCTCCAGAGCTGTAGACATGTGGTTTAGTAACAAGTCTTTCACCATTTTTCCCCGATGACTTTTCAACAAAGAGAAACTAAGAGAGCCTTCTCTTCGATCACAAGACAGCAAGCCCCCAGCCGCCCTGCCGGAAGTCTATTCTGTTGTAAATATTCCTAACACATCCCCTCCCCCAAAGGTCATCTAACCGGATAGGCTGGCTTCCTGCTGTGAGGAGTGCCCTCCAATCACCGTTCACAAGGAGGCGGAAAAATCCCCGACACTGAACCCAACCCCTTTGCAAACAAGGAACATTTCTCCTCATCTCTCTCCCTTTTCTTGAAGACAGTGATCACGGGTGTCTTTCAGGAGCTGGCTTTCAGCCGGAAATTCCCTCTGTTGTAGTCGGCTGTTGCTGGCTCACCATTGGAATTCCCAGTCTCCCATGGCTACAGAAGGCCTGCAGGAAAACTGTGGCAGACCGTGGAACAACAGGGTGTTTGCCACAAAACATTTATGAAGTTTTCCCATTTTTTAATTCGTTTTTTTTCCTCAAATGCATGCTAATTGAATTCAAAATGTTGAATTAAAAGGTTTCTGAGTAAATAACCTCCTCTCAGCTTGAATGAACACATTCAGCATTCTCATATTTGTTAAAAACATGTAGAATAAACCAGTGAATGACAAACAGTTGTGGAGCCGAAATTCGCCCCGCAGATTTCCCTCCTGACACAGCACCGAAAAACCCAAAAGAAGTCTGCAGATACATTAAATTGATGGCATTTGACAGATGCTCTTATCCGGAGTGACATACAGTTGATTAGACTAAGCAGGAGACACTCCTCCCCTGGAGCAATGCAGGGTTAACGGGCTTTGCTCAAGGACCCAACAGCTGTGCGGATCTTATTGTGGCTTCACGGGGATTAGAACCACAGACCTTGTGTGTGCCAGTCATTTACCTTAACCACTACACTACAGGCCGCCCAGATTCCTCCTCGGCCTACATACGGGTGACCAACAGCTTCAGACACTGCCATAACCGTATTTAGACCTTCCGACAGCCATGACATTTTAACACACAACGCCTTCGTTTTCAGGAGCCGGTCTCTCCGTTGTCATCATCAATTCAAAAGGACGACGTCCCTGGGTGGGCTTGAACCACCAACCTTTCGGTTAACAGCCGAACGCGCTAACCGATTGCGCCACAGAGACTCGGTTGCCATGCCGCCTGCGGGAAAGTAACATGATCATATGGATTAGGACATCTCCTTAAAGAACAGTGGGGTTGGGGTGGAGGCAGGGACATGTCTAACAGGAGTACAGAACTTCTTCCATTTGGGCGGTGTATGTGATTTAAAAAAAAGATACTCATAGATACCAACTTCATGCATCGCAGACATGATACCGAGGGACAGCCATCCGAGCAAAACAGACACCCAACGTGGGGCTCGAACCCACGACCCTGAAATTAAGGGTCTCATGCTCTACCAACTGAGCTAGCCGGGCTAACTAAGGACCCCCAAGGACCCCCAAGGACCTTGGAGTCGCTGTCTGTCTTACGATAAGGCCTGTCAATACACTCTTAGCGTATTGAAAGGCCATATCAGTTTCTCAGCCTAAGCGCCCCCACCATGTGGTCTCTGTGGCGCAATCGGTTAGCGCGTTCGGCTGTTAACCGAAAGGTTGGTGGTTCGAGCCCACCCAGGGACGCGTAACCTTTTTTAAGTTTTGTTCCTTGAACAACTACACCCCCCCCCCCCCCCAAGGCAGCTGAGAGTCTGAGAAGTTCAATCCAATCAAATTCTAATGCGCTAATAGGAAACTGTTTGAAATGGCCAATCAGAAGTCTTATCATTGAATGGTCAAAGTAAAACAGGAGTAATCACGCCAAGAGAGAGACACCTGCAAAACCATTAGAAATGGTCAGTGAATTAGGGTCATTCCATGTCAAGGCGGCCTTTCAATACAAAGACATTTCAATGCAGGAAAAACCTGCAATATGACTTCTGATTGGCTATGTTAAACAATTCCTGGTTCTGCATTTTTTTTATTTGATTGGATTTAACTGCTCAAACTATCAGCTGCCTTGTGGGTATAGCAGTTAAAAGACAACATAACCTTTAAGAGATAATACGTCCCTGGGTGGGCTCGAATCACCAACCTTTCGGTTAACAGCCGAACGCGCTAACCGATTGCGCCACAGAGACTTTAACGAGAGACCTGTAAGGATACAACTGTACTCAAAGAAACCTTATCAAAGCATTTACTGATTGAAAATGTCCCAGGTGTGTGTAATTAGTTAGCTACCACGCATGGTTAGCCTAATACTTGTCAACACAAAGAAGAGCCAGGTGGATTTGCAATATAAGTAGGCAAGATCTTACACCAGAAAAAAAATGGAAGATATACAAGTTTGTTTGGATCACATTGCCATCGGTAAGCTTACTTTGAATCGTCATATAACTCCTCACACTCAAGCTAACCAGTGAGCTGAAACTTCTCTTTTGGACGTTATTACTGAGACTAGTGGATAATCAATGATGAAAACGGGTCTCTACCAAACTCTTGGAAACTACTAAAAATGGTTAGAGATTTACTAATTACAACTTTGCATGATGGACACGACACTAAAGTAAATGTCTGGGATCACCTACTGCGGTGTAACACTAGTGCTGACAACATGCCCGTTGATACACAGAATGAATATATCTGCACACTTTAGAGCTCATTCTTTATTGGACAAGGGGCAAAATATGACATACATGCTCACTGTTGAAAATGGGAGCCGGGGAAAAAAAAAAAAGCGATTACATCCTTTCAGGGGTTATTTCTTGCCTTTATGACAATACAATTACGTTGAATGTTGTGAATCAGAAAATAGGGACAACTTCTTCCATTTGGGCGGTGTATGTGATTTTAAAAACAGATACTCACAGATACCAACTTCATGCATCGCAGACATGATACCTAGGGACAGCCACCCGAGCAAAACAGACACCCAACGTGGGGCTCGAACCCACGACCCTGAGATTAAGAGTCTCATGCTCTACCGACTGAGCTAGCCGGGCGGGTCCTTTGGGGGCTTCCTCTCTCCAGGCTGGCCCTCCCTTCAACTCTGCCCCTCCCCCACTCAGCCAGCAGAGCGTGTCCGTCGCCTGCTTTTGGGCGATTGCTGTTCTCTCACGCATCCTTAAAACGCTGAGTTTTCCCGTGGAGAGCAATTCCTTTTTGATATGTTCATACCTGCCGTGAACAATGTGGGCTGCATAATATATTCTCCGTTTGCGTTGGCACAGCTAAATCCGACCAGAACTATTAAGAAAGGAGTGTATTATAGTCATGCCGCTGCTAAGAGTTATACCACTGCTATCCACTTTTTTTGGATTATATTTAGCTTAAACTGAGGCTAAAACTGACCTAATTTGCCTAAGTGAGTAAAACAACGCCCAACGTGGGGCTCGAACCCACGACCCTGAGATTAAGAGTCTCATGCTCTACCGACTGAGCTAGCCGGGCTGCGTGCTGCTAGCTCCGCACCACTCCCCTTGTACTCGACCCCACCCACCGGCTCTGTTCTGCTGGCCACGGCGGACAGTGTTGCCGGGCAACAGTCTGCGAGATTCCAAAGGATTGTAGGACGTCCTAACAGCACAGCCGCCAGCTGTCTCTGTGGCGCAATCGGTTAGCGCGTTCGGCTGTTAACCGAAAGGTTGGTGGTTCGAGCCCACCCAGGGACGGGTGTTTTTTTTCTTTTTGTGTGTTGTTGTTCTGCCGTAGAAACATGACCGATCGCAGGGGAAACCGGAATTATAGAACGGTGTGGGTCAAAATAATTTATATTGTACAATAAATTCTGAGAACTAAATGGAGGCTCACTCTCACTGCACACACCTGCGTGTCAATGTGTGCTTGTTGTCAAGTAAAAATGTAAAACTGCAAAGATTTTTATTTATTTATTTATTTTTAAAACCTTTGGTATCACACTAAATATGCCTGCCTCTCCGATTCCACAAAGAACATTAGGACCACCCTCTGGCTATATTTCTCTCATATAGTGGTTGTTCCAAGTGCAATCAGTGCTGCACTCAATTCCTTTTCAACAAATACTTCAGATAATGTTCACCCCCAAGGCTACTGGTAGTGCATACACTCACTGAGCACTTTATTAGGAATACCAGTACACCGAGACTGCAGAGAACGGTGTGAAAAATGAAAAATATCCAGCGAGCAGCAGCTCTGTGGGCATAAATTCACTATTACGGTAACAGGCATTGCACTTTGTTCACGACTCAAGCTAGTGTTCTTACCTCTGATGTGTCTTCATGAACAAGGTGGAAGCATTTTCCGTTTGCCCTGTGCTCTGAATGTTTAGCAAGGCTCCCCCCCCCCCCCCCTTTGTTCTTTGTTCATGACTCAAGCTAGTGTTCTTACCTCTGATGTGTCTTCATGAACAAGGTAGAAGCATTTTCCGTTTGCCCTGTGCTCTGAATGTTTAGCAAGGCTCCCCCCCCCCCCCCCCCAAAAAATAGTACACAAAAAGCAGTGAACGGAGAAAACAGGAAGCCCGGCTAGCTCAGTCGGTAGAGCATGAGACTCTTAATCTCAGGGTCGTGGGTTCGAGCCCCACGTTGGGCGTTGCTTTTCCTTGATTAGTTGCCCCTTGGTGGCAGCCAGCGAACAATATAACCGACCAAAACCACACGGTAGAGGAGTGGTTCACAAACTCGATCCTGGGGCACGCCTCAGTGTATGCACGTTTTCACTGCAACCCAAGTTGCGATCCCAGAATCTTAAACTGCTCATTTTTCTTAAAGGTCCAATATTGTGGAAAATAAAATTTCCCTAAAATTTCCCTTGGGATGAATACAGTATCTATCTATCTATCTATCTATCTGAAAATAAGATCCGCACAGCCGTTGGGCCCTTAACCCTGCATTGCTCCAGGGGAGGATTGTCTCCTGCTTAGTCAAATCAACTATACGTCGCTGTGGATAAGAGCGTCTGCCAAATGCCAATAACGTAATGTAATAATGAATGCACAAAAATGAAATCTCATCTAAGTCTGGGTAATGGAAACAGCACAGCATTTTTTGCCTGCTGTTGACGTTTATCTTGTTTCCTATTTTCTTATGGGGAAGGGGAGGCAGTAGTCCAGTTTCCGTGGCTTTTTTTTTTTTGTGTTCCTGTCATTGTTTTGGGTTAAGCCCTGGGCCCAGGCAAGCTCTCTGTCCTTTTGATCTTTTTGGCTGGATCCGTACATGCCTCATTATTCAGAAAGTCAGCTTTGAGAACTTAACAGTGGTGCTGACAACCACGGACACAACCCAAGCGAAACCCGTGCTAGCCATCTCGGCTAAAGCCACAAAGAATTAATCGCTAGACACAGTTAATCGAGTAACTTTAGGAGTCTAAAAATCAAAAGGAAGCACGTCCCTGGGTGGGCTCGAACCACCAACCTTTCGGTTAACAGCCGAACGCGCTAACCGATTGCGCCACAGAGACAGCCAAGCACAGCACCGTGGCAACGTCATATGATCCTTTGTTCCCTTACACTGTTGCCTGGCAACATGCAGTGACGTGGCAGCTGAACGGGGGGGAGGGGAGAAGCACAAAGGGGAGCGGCACTGAGCACACAACACGAGGCCCGGCTAGCTCAGTCGGTAGAGCATGAGACTCTTAATCTCAGGGTCGTGGGTTCGAGCCCCACGTTGGGCGTCCCTATTTTTTTTTTCCCCCATTTTTTTTTTTTTTTTTACACACAACCGTTTACCTTCAGTTAATCCATTTCTCTCTCATTCAATAACCCCTGTTCTTTCTTCATCTGCTCTGCACAATCTGGCACCCTCTTCAATCTACATCGCTCATTCAAAGAAGAAAAAATAATTACATTATCTTTTCATATTTTTATAACCTGGACCAGACCATGGCTAAACGGGGCCATGTTTGGCTTTATCTCAGACATGGGTATCATGCATCCAAACATTGGGGTAAATCATTTACATGGATAAAACATCCAAATTTAGAGGGTAATTGCCCCATTTCTCAAAAAACATTTACACAGCCTGGGGTTTTGAGCTCTGGTGATCTTACGGTATGCTTCCAAAAGGCTCATCAAAAGAATATTAAACTTATTCTTGAGCACGGGGCAACAAAGTCAACGTATGAGAAAACACTGGCTTCTGTACAAGGTGCATGCAAATGCTAATGAGATTTTAGCAGGCTGCAGTCAATATTTTTTTTGTAACCACTGCCATCTAGTGGATTTAAACATATATTAAGTTCTTGAACGAAGAACAGTTGATAAAGTAAAATTTTTTTGCAAAATTCAAGATTTCTTCAAAGATATGAATGCACAATGCATGTTTTGAACAGGCGTACAGGATATGCGACATGTGCTTTTGAGTCTTGTGTCTAAGGTTTTGAAAACTGAAATTAAATTTAGGGGACAAAGTGATTGTAAAAATTTTTAAGACTCCTTTCAACTTTGATACAACAACAATAAAATCACATCGTGGCAGTGGCGCAGTTTGTCCCTCCTCTGCCTTTTCCTCGGTTGTCATTGAACCCGATGCCTGTAAACTACTGACTGGCTAATGCGTTTATATGCTTGCCGTTGATATGCGAAAGTTATATCTATACTTTACTGTTATATAAACCACCACGTCATGCGAATTGCCATGTCTTTATAAAGCTTGAGAGCTTGAGAAATTTGGTGAAATTTAACAGTCTTTGTTTCAATGGAGCTGAAGCTGCAGTTGCAATTGCATGCTGTTCCCAATTGTGTTAAATGAGCATGAACCCGTTTCAGGAGGAAAACATAAGGAACATATATAACGCCTACATTTGCGACCTAACGCATTACATGGATTTACACCTGCTTCCAGAGGAATGTTTCTTATCTGTCGGACAGGTGTTGGGGATTTGTCTTGATTTTTGGCGAGAATTATTCAGTCATCTTCCGAGGCGTACCCCTTTGCGATTACGGAGGTCGATGCACAATTCGAAAACTCATTTAAAAGTTACCCGGTTAAATTTTGGCAGCGCAAAGCAGCCTACATCTTACTTTTATTGACCAGTGCATTTATGACAGAACTACGTTGGTACAGTAAAACGGTGTAGCAAGTTTGGTTGGGAGGTGTCCAAACTATATTTAAAAAATTTGACTTAATATAAATTGAAGTTAATGCCAAGTCTTGCTCACACAGCCAGTATCGTTCTCATTGTAACTTTAGCTGGCTATTTCCAATGGTATTTTACTTCTTCCTCGCTGAAGCGACCAATTTAATATGCTTAAAAATAACGGTTCCTAAGTCGAATGCAGCCTTAAGGTACAGATGCTCCTTCTGTCATTTGTCATTTAGCCAGGCCAATCGAAGTTAGTTCAACATCAGTCAATCATGACTACACTAATTCGGCAATGATAAACAGCTAATCAGCCACTGATTAGCACATTGGCTTTCTGAAATAACTGCCAAATCTACTCGAAATCGTGAGATTTTCATGATAATTAGGAAAATAATAAATGGGTTTTGTCTGGACAAAGATGGCGGCTTAGTTAAGAAGACGTGCCACCGGCCTGCATTAATTTCCGGTGGAGGCCCAGCACCGTTAACTAATTGACAATAACCCGCGACTTAATTGACAACAGGCTGTTGATAAAC